>NW_002987875.1:695558-701965 GCF_000006295.1 Pediculus humanus corporis | reverse complement strand
AAAAACTTGTTTTTATTTTAATTTAAATTTAAAAAAATTAAAAAATAATTTTTTTTTTTTATATTTAAACTGGTTGATGTTGTATCAATTAAAAAAAAAAAAATGATTGCTTCAACCTCGAATCATATATAATAATAAATTTATAAATATTTAAAAATAAATAATTATTAATTATTTATAATCAAATATATTTATTTAATTTTTTTTTGCAAAAAATTTTTTTTTTTTAATAAGAATTTTATTTATTAAAAAAATGTCCTTGGTTGTATTATTACAAATGATTTATGTGGGAACTTCCGATAACTTATGATGATGATACGAAATAAATTTTAAAATTTTTTTTTTATATAAAGGAAAAGGTCATTATTATTATTATTTTAATCAGAGCTTTTCTAACATGATATCAATGATATAATGAAGAAATATGGAATTCTAATTAAGTGCAATTATATTTTCTGAGATATTTACAACAAATAAGTATTAAATTTCTACTGGAATCTTTGTGTACAACAACAAAAGCAACAACAACAACGACAACAGCACTAATAATAACAACAACAACAACTACTGCAACTACAATAACATCAACAACAATAACAAAAACAACAACAACAACAACAACAACTACAGGAACTACAATAACAACCACAGCAGCAACTACAATAATAACAACAACTACAGGAACTACAATAACAACCACAGCAGCAACTACAATAATAACAAAAACTACAGGAACTACAATACAAAACAAAAACTACAGCAACTACAATAACAATAACAACAAAAACTACAGCAACTACAATAAAAACAACAACTACAATAACAACAAAAACTACAACTACAACAACTACAATAATAACAAAAACTACAGCAACTATAATAACAACAGCTACAGCAACTATAATAACAACAGCTACAGCAACAACAACGGAAACTACAATAACAACAAAAACTACAACTACAACAACTACAACAACTACAATAATAACAAAAACTACAACAACTATAATAACAACAACTACAGCAACTGCAAAAACAATAACAACACCAGCAACACCAGCAACAACTACAGTAACTATAATAACAACAGCAACAACTACAGCAAAAAAAATTTTTGTTTAACAATACTAATTTTTTTTTTTGTTATAAATTCAATCAGAATTTCTTTTTTAAACAAAAAAATTTCTCATCGAATTATTTATATTTAAAAATTAATTAAATAATAACAATATTAATAATATTATTATTATTTATTTACCTTTGTTTTTTTTATTATTATTATTTTACATAACATTTTTAACAAGGAAGATGTTTTAAAAAAAAAAAACAATATACAGGTTTTTTTTCAATATGCTACAACACACACTCTTATTCATATTCGATAAAATAAATAATAATAATAATAATAATGATGATAATAAGTGATAAATATTAAAGATGAATATTATAAAGATTCTCTTTAAAAATTATTATTTTGCCGGAAGTAAATGTTAAAACAAAATGTCCTCCAAATTTGACATTGAAAAATTTCATTATTATTACATGAGGGTCCAAAAATTTACCTCATGTCAATTGGGAGGTTAAAATAAATCATTTATATAAAATAATAATAATAATAATAAAATTGATTTCGAAGGTAAATGAATAACCACCACACACGATTGTTGAATAAATAATAATAATAATGATAAAGAAAGAACAAAGATTACAAATCGATGATGATGATGATAATAATAATAACTTTTTAATTTCGATATTAATTTACACAGTTAGTTAGAAAATTTTATACGATTTTTATTATCCGTAAAACAAAAAAAAAAAAGTAATAAAAATGTAAAAAAAAAAAATTATGTTTTGATCAATTATTTGAAAAACAAAACGTTTAAGTACGTCACGGATGATGACGTAGTTATTAATAATAATAATAATAATTACCAGTATAGTAATAAATTATAAATCTCTATAAGAAGTCGTTTTTTTTTCTCGTATGATCGCATTTATAAATAATTAGTGTAATAATTAAAAAAAAAAAAAAAAAAAAAACGTTGATTTTAAATTTTTATGACGTCAATTGACAACTTACTAAACTTACTGGAAATTTCTCTCCCTCTCTCTCGTGTTATGCTTTAAGCAAAGAAATTATTTATTTAATTCCGATACCGTTATTCATAACGATAAAAAAATAATAATAATAAAAACCTGAAAAAAGCATTATTAATTATTATTATCATCAATTTAAACTAAAATATACAAAAAATTAAAACAATAACAATAATAATAATTACGATTGTTCGAATGTAAAACAAAACAAAACAACAAAATCGAAATGGAGGGAAAACCATAGAATAATTTGACGTCACGTGATTTGTTTGTTTATTTACGCATATATTTTATATATATATACGTAGCCTATCTAATGACACGTCATGCGTTATTTTTATTTATTTTTTGTTTTTGTTTTTGTTGTTGTTATTAACTATTCCAATTAAATATCCGGTTGTGCTTGTTATTGATTAAACTTTATACTTTATAAACCGGTTGTTTATTTAAAATAAATAAATAAATAAATAAAATTTATTATTATTATTATTATTTGATTGCTCTGATTTTTTTTTTTTTAAATGGAATTTGCAACCGACGATTATTATTATTATTATTATTATTTTAACTGACACTTTCTACCGCGAATTTTTTATTAATTTTTTTTTTTCAATAAAAAATTCACACATTAAAATTCCAAATAAAGAAAAAATGTTTGTTTGTTTGTTTGTTTGTTCTCTTTTCGTACTTTTACAATTTTTTATCCGTTTGTCGTTTGCAAAAAAAAAAAAAAAAAAAAAATTTCACCGAGTTCTAAAACTGTCCTAAAACGAAAAAAAAAAAAAAGTTTGCCAACGATTTTATTGTTATTTTATTTACATAAATTATAATCGTTTATGTATTTATTTATTTATTTACTAACAAAAAAAAACAAAAACAACAACAACAACAACAAAAAAGTATTTGTTTAAATTATTTGGGTTGAGTTGTCATTAAATTAAATAAACAATATAAAAATTATTTATTTAATAACTGCATTAATAATAAAAAAATAAATAAAATAAATATTATAAAAGGGAGTGGGGGTGGGGGGTGGGGAAAACACAGTTAAAATAAAAATAAAGACGGCATAGAGTAAATAAATTTTCCTAACGATAATATATATATACGTTTGAAAAATTATTACGAATGGTTGTGACGTAAAATAATTTATTCCTATTTCGAGAGAAATAAATTTTTTCCTTTTATTATTATTATTATTATTATTTTCTTTTCGTTCGTATTTTTTTTTCTAAAATATTCCTTTTATTTATTTATTATTACGAAAATTAAATAAAATATCCGACAATAACTTTCTATTTAAAAATTTAAATATACAAATTGTAATTCAAAATAGAAAAACTTTTCCTTTCTTTTTATTTTTATAAGTTGAAAAGAAAAAAAAAAATGCGACAATATAAATCAATTTATAATTTCATTTTCTCACGATTAATGACCGTAATGATAATGATAATGATAATGATAATGATAATAATGATAAATATTTTTTTAAAAAAACACTCACGTGAATATCCATTTATTAATTTTCCCCCTTTTTTTTTTTTATAACCCTTCCTCACCGTGTTTATTATTATTATTATTTATCATATCTATCGAAAAAACATAAAATTGCATTTAAAAAATCAATTTTTAACAAAAAAAAAAAAATATATAAATTATCGAGAAAATCCATTCGGTTGAAATAACAATTTTTGGCATCCATCTTTGTTGGGTATTTACCACATAAGTAAAAGCGTTGTTTACACGTTTATTGTTTGTTATATTCTATGGAATTCATCATGGTTTTTTTTTTTTTCTTTTTTTTTCTACGTTAAATAAATTTTATGCGTTTTATTTGTGTAAATATTGATCGATTTGAAAACAAAATAAAAAAAATCAACGAATCTGTATTCAAGAGAAAAAAAAAATTTACTTTTATTTAATGGAGATTTTTTTTTGACTCGTCACGGAGTTAAACTCGAACGGAACGAGTCGAATTCGGAAATTTCTGATAAATTTTAACATGAGAGAGAGAGAGAGATAGAGAGATAGGGGGAGGGGGGAGAGAAAGAAGGAAAAGGAGAGAGGTGAAAAAGACGTTGACATACTTGTAACAACCCTTTTTTTCCTTTTTTTATACGTAAGATTTAATCGGATGTAACGACAACAATGGAAAACGATAAGTTTACCCCCCCCCCCGTCATCAATCGTCTCCCCCCTCACCACAGATCATAAACACATTTGCTAAACATGAAATTATTATTATTATTAGGTTCAGGTGGTAATAAGTATGAACGCATTGAAACTGATTAAATTAACATCGAAACGTGATTGAATTATTTAGTTTGTTAAAATGAATTTTTTTTTACACTTGGCATTGCACGGTCTTCCGCCATTGTTTTCCCGCTCGTGACGTAAATTATTTAAAATAATTGCCAACTGTTGAAACAAAAAAAAAAAAACGAAAAACGAATAACAACGATCGCGTTTGATTATTTATAATTATTAATTATTATTAATGTGTTCTTTTAAAAATTTTGTGTTGAAATAAAATTTAATGGGGAGGGGGGGGCGAGAAAATAAATTAATATATTTAAGTTGTTTATTATATAAAAAAACGATATCACGTCGACATTTTCCTTTTCGTAATTATTATTATTATGATTATTTAAAATAAATAGAAAACAAATTCGTTGTTGTTATTAAGGTTTTTATCATTTGACACAATTTAATTTGATACAATTTGGCAAATATCCCCGATTTTTTTTCTCTCTGTAAATTCCCGCCATTTTTTTTTTCTTACACACGCACACACACGTATTCCCGTAACGGTTTTTATTATACGGGGAAGGGAGGGGGTCGTATCGTTTGCGAAGGATAGCAGTGGTGATGATGGTGGTGGTGGTGGTAGTAGTAGTGATGGTGATTTGTGCGTAGAAATATTATTTTTTATTAAAAAAAAAACGAAAAAATTTCTAAACTTACGTTATATTCTTTTCTTGCCTCGCGATTTATTTATTAAAAAAAAAAAAAAAAAAAAAGTGGCAATTCTGAGTCGGTAAAGGTGAATTCGTGACATTTCAATGATAATATTGTAGTACTCGAACTTCCAGTGACCAGTACGGTTTAGTTATATTTAGTTAATATTTTTAAAATAATATTATCGTTATTTATTTATTTATGTATTATTATTATTAATAATTAGTTTATATTAATTATTTATTTAGTTTTTTTTTTTTTTGTATTTTCGAGTATCGAACAACGGAATTTAACGAACTTTCTTTTATTTTTATTTTTTTTTCAATTGTAATTATTCACGAGTTTTTTATTTTTTATAAAAAAAATAATTATCGATCGTAGAATGAAATCGCAGTAATAATAATAATAATTATTAATAATCGATTAATAAAATAAAATCAATCGAATACATATATACATAAATTATTAATATTATTATTAGTAATATAAAATGTTGCAAACCGTCATACAGTGAGTATTTAATTATTTATTTATTTATTTATTATTAATTAAGGCTTTATTAACATTAATTAATAACTTTTGAAATTAATAAGTAATTAATAATTAATTAAAAATAAACGAAAAATGATAATGATAACGATGGGTTTTTTGTTAAAACGAAATAAATTATTATTATTTTCATTTTTCCGTTACTTGTCGTCATCGTTCGCGTTCGCGAACGAAATTCAAAAATTTCAAAATTCGTTATTCGTTTCTTCTTTTACAAAAAACGATTTTTAACACGTTGTATATTATATTCCTACTATTCGTTAAATTATTTACGGTTTTCTCAATAATAATAATAATAATAATAGGGTCGTTAATTTTTTCTATTATTTATGGTAGATTTCTAAATTCGTTATAAAGAGAGAGAGAGAGAGAGAGAGAAAAAAAAAATTTTTAAATTTCTTTCGTATACGAGATGAAAGTTGTTGTATGGAATGAAATTTTTTTTTCTTTTTTTTTATACGTTTTAATTATTTTTTTGTTATATACGAAGAAAGTTTTTTTTTAAAAAAAAAAAATCTTATTATGCAACGTTTATTTGTTATCGTAAATAATTAAGGCGTAATGATAATAATAATAATAATAATATAATGTCAAAACCTTCGAACGCCATCACCTTTTATTTTCTATGAGTTTTCGTGAAAGTTTTACATTTTACAAAAAAAAAAAAAAAATTGTCGTTAATAGTTTTAAAATGATTATTATTATTATTATTACTTTTTTTAAAAAATTTGGAAAATGGTTTTGTTAAGAACATTAACATTACAATCACGAGTATTTGACATTAAAAAGAAAAATTAACT
>NW_002987875.1:692132-695024 GCF_000006295.1 Pediculus humanus corporis | reverse complement strand
TGATAAAATACCATTTGAAATTTTCTTTTTTATACATTCAGAATATACGATATTATTATTATTATTTTAAAAAACGTTTCCAGACTAATAATAATAATAAGTGGTTTAACGTGTTCGTTCCATCGTTTCGTATCATTATTATCTTTTTAGTTTTTCGTCTCAATTCTTTGTTCTTTTCAATGTTTTAAACAAACAAACGAACAAACGAAAAAAAAATGATTCAAGGAGTGTACGAAATAAATTATCTACATATATGAGACATCGCGTTTTATACTCATAATAATAACAAACAGACAGACACACTAGTCGTAAAGAAAAATAATAATAATAATAATTTTTTTTGGGTCGACGACGACCTAAGTTTTCCTGAGAGATGTACCTGATTGTGTGTCTGCCTGTACCTGTTTGGAAATTTTAAAAAAAAATTATCTTAGCTTTTGTTACGTTGATTTATTAATCATATTAGTCGTCGTCGTCGTCGTAATTATTCTATTATTATTATTATTATTGCATTCGGTTGATTTTTCTTATCATTGTTTTTTTCACGTAATCAATTATTTTCTGTATTATGTTTATTATTGATACGTTACAAGTAGTTTTAATACTAAAATTATTATTATTATTATTATTATTATTATTATTATTATTATTTTTGTGTGTGTTAATGATGATGGTAGATTTTAAGAAAAAATTTTTATTGTTTTAGACTTTTATCGATGGGTCACGATCGTATTTAAAATTTTTTTTTTTTTTTTGTATTTTATTCTAAAGAAAATTTTGTTACGTTCGTCTAATAAAAGGGGGGAGGAAAGGAAGAAAAAAGGGAGGGGGAAAGAATGAAAAATGTCGCATTAGAATCTCGTAAACTCGTGTAAGTTTTCTATTCTCCCATTAATATCTAAAAAAAAAATTTTTTGTTTTTTCCTTTACCCTCTTTCTCTCCCTCTCCTCCCCCCATTTCCAACCCCCTTTTAGAAAATCACCCCTTTTTATTTCACCTTAACCTTTGTTTAATTTTCTGAAATTATCGACAAATTTATCGGTGGTGGTATAAAAAAAAAAAAAAAAAATCAACATTCATTATAAAAGCCATTAAAAAAAAAAAAAAAAAAAACTAATAATTTTTATTATTTTTCATTTAAGCCTTTGTAAACCGTGTTGTTGTTGTTGTTGTTGTTTTTGTTTGCATTATGGTAAAAGTTAACTTTTATTATTATTATTATTATTATTATTATTTCAATTTTATTGTTTTGTTGTGTCCTAATTTCCAAAGCTTTTATTTCGAAATTTTTTCCGTTCGATTTGGTTTTGTTTTGTTTTGTTTTGTCACATCTCCTTAATAATAATAACGTTTATCAAAATGGAGGGAAAAAAAAAAATAATAATAATTTTCGCGTTTGTTGTTATTAAATTAATCCGGATATTTATTTATTTATTTATTTAAATAATTAATAAGTGCAATTTCGTTATTAAGGAAAAAAAATTTTTTTTTTTTTTCGTTATCATTTTATGTATCCCCCCCTTTTTTAAAAAAAAAATTTTGTTTGTTATATTTGTTCGTTTGTTTGTTTTATTCGTTTGTTCGTTTGTTTGTTTGTTTTGTATTTTAAATTATTTAAATAATTTTTTTTTTGGTTTTTGTAGTATTCGTTTTTCAGTTTAACAAACGCGATTTACAAACAAATTCAGATAAAAACCGTTTGTCGTTTAAATTTCGCGTACGATTTTCTTTTGTTTTTTTTTTTATATATCGATTCGTGGTACGGACAAACACAAACAAACAAACAAACAAAAGGAAAAAGAAAAAATAAATCGAGTGATTTTTATCAAAAAAAACCCGTTAATGTTTGTCCGATTGACGGTACAAACATATCAAGAATAGAAAAATAATACAATCAATCATTTTCGTACGATTGAATAACGACTTTAGAAATTTAATCGGTTTTTTCCTTTTTTCTTTTTCCTTTTTTCCTTTTTTTCTTTTTTTCTTTTTTCTTTTTCTTTTTCCTTTTTACAACAAAAAAGAAATTTATAGATATAATAAAGAAATTTATTAAATGATTTCGATGTTGTGAAACATTATCGACGTGTTTTTTTTTTTTTTTTTTTTCGTGTTTTCGACCCGTTTAATTTTCAATACGTGAAATAAGGGACGAATAAACATGTGCGAAGTGAAACCAAAACAGTCAAAAAAGTACGTGAGTTTTTTTTTTTTTTTTTTTTTTAATCATCATCATTATCATTATCATTATCATTATTATTTTTATAATTATCGTTGTATTGTTTAAAGTATTATTATTATTATTTTTTTGTCGAACGTGCGGCGCCTTTATATAATAAAATCGAAAAAAAAAACTTTTCGAATGTAAAATTACATAAATTTTAAAATTTTAAAGTTTTTATTTAAAAAAAAAAAAATTCGGTTCAGTGATGCCAACTTAATCGTAAACTTTTTTTTTTTTTTTTTTTTTTTTTTTGTACTACATAAAATAAAAGTACTCGTTTTTATTTTATTTTTGACTCGGGTCAACAATTTTTTTTTTATACCTTTTTTTTTTTTTTTTTTTTTTTTTTTTTATTAACAAGTTTAGGAAACGAGGATTTATTATTATTATTATTTTTTACCGTTATTATTGAAAAGATGAAATGATTTTACGTGCCTTCGAGGTTCAATACATTCAGGTTTCGTAACAACAACAACAACAACAACCAACATCGGTTTTTTTTTGCCCCCGGGGAAAAAAAAAAAAAAAAAAAAAAAAAAAAAGGGCCGTTAAAGTTTTCCCCTCGTATGTAACCCAAAAAATTGTTTATCACTTGGTGAACCCCAAATTATTATTATTATTATTACTATTATTATTATTATTATTATTATTATTATTATTATTATTA
>NW_002987875.1:629545-691741 GCF_000006295.1 Pediculus humanus corporis | reverse complement strand
GGCGGGGAGGGGAGGGGCTAAGCTCATCTTGTGTGAAAAAACGTTAAACGTAAAAATACGATGGAGCCAAAAATAATTGGAATGAGGTCAAATTTTTAATTTTTAATTTTTTTTTCTACTTGTCAGAGAGGGAGGGAGGAAGAGAGAGAGAGAGAGGGAGGGTGGGAGGAAACAAAACAAAAAAAAAAAACGATTTTCTTATTAAAATTAAATTTTCTCAAATTAAGGTGGGTGACACAATGGCTGACGAAACAATCTTTTGCCAAAATATTTTAATTTGTTGAAAACAAATTTTTAATAATTATTTTTATTTAACTAATAAAAATTATTATTATCATTATTATTAATAATGATACGTTGAAGAAAAATTATGTAAATATTTTAATTAATAATCTTTCGATTAATTAATTATTTACGTCATAATCGCAACAAAAAAAACGCATAAATAAATTTTTTTTTTTTTTTAAACTATAAATGGGGATCCTTAAAAGAAAAAAACAAACAAAATTTTTAAATTGAAAATTGTTGTGGTTGTTGTTGTTGTGGTTGTTGGGTTGTTGTTGTGGTTGTTGGGTTGTTGTTGTGGTTGTTGTTGTGGTTGTTGGGTTGTTGTTGTGGTTGTTGTTGTGGTTGTTGGGTTGTTGTTGTGGTTGTTGGGTTGTTGTTATTGTTGTTATTGCCCTATCACGAATTTAACATCTCGATTGAATTCAGGTTAAAAACTTACACGCACACGCACACATAGTCATACCTCATCACGTAATATTTCAATAAGTATTATTCATATTTTTTAATTACGTAAAATAATAATAATAATAATAATAATAATAATAATAATAATAATAATAATAATAATAATAATAATAATCATTCAACCCCAAAAAGGTTTAAACCGAACGTGAGGTTATTAAACAAAAAAAAAAAATAACGGTAACTTTCGTACAAGTTTATAAAAATCTATATTTAACTTACGAAAAATGAGAAAAAATTTTTGTATAGTAAACAAGATGAGTAAAACCTACACGCGCACATACGCACATACGACGCCATTTTGATTTTTTTCCCCCTCCCCTACTATTTTAAACATATAATTAATTAATTGCATTTTATCAATGAAAATTATTATCATCATCATAGTCGTGACATAAGGTATGAATTAATAAATGATATTTGTGTAATAATAGACACGTGATCAAATAGTAGTAGTACAATAACAAATATCAATCATTTGATGTTGGGGGGCGGGGGGTGTTTTAAGTGGGTTAAATATGTGTGTGTAATTTTCGAGAAGGAATAGAAAATTTTTTTTTTTTGGGGTCACGTGTTAAACCGCAAATGATCATAATAATGATTTCAATACACACACGTACTCGCGTTTACCATACAATCAAACATTTCGAATATTTTTAGTTATATAAAATTGAAAAATTTTAATAATACTGGTTTCGGTACTGATTTTCAAATGATGAGAATACCTTTCACTACTACCTGCACACGACAAAATCAATTTTATCTTTTTAAAAAAAAAAAGAAAATTTTTTAATAAACTTACCGCAATGGATTTTTCCCCCACATTTTCTCGTTTTTTGTGACGTCACAAAAAAAAATTTTTCTTTTCAACGTTTTAAAAATTAACCTAAAATAAAAGAAAAAAAATGAAAAATGATTTTAGTTTCTTGATTAAGCGTGTCTTTGTTTTGAACGAACGTGTCTTTAGACAATTTAAAATCGGGAAATTTTTAACCGTTTAAAAACACACACAGAGTTGCCATAATTCTACACTTGTTCTGTGATAAGGTAATTTATGTATTTTTTTTTTTTTTTTTTTTGATTTGGTTAATTAAACATTGTTTTAATTAATTTTAAAAAAAAAAATGAATGTCGGATGTATTACGATGAATTTTTTTAAATATTATTTACAATGTCGTAAAAAATATTTTTATGATAATAATAATGATGATGATAATAATTTTTTATTGGTTTCCGATACGTTTAAGTGTGATGAAAATATTCCTAACGATGATTTATTAATCGATAAGTGAGTAAAAAATTAATAAAAAAATTTTTTTTTTAATTGTGAGTACCATTCGTTCGATTTTAATTATTATTATTATTATTATTATTATTATTATTATTATTATTATTATTATTATTATTATTATTATTATTATTATTATTATTATTATTATTAAAAATTTTCCGTTTGAATTTAAATTTTTTTTTTCGTTTTCCTCGTAAGTCTTTTTGTTAATATATTCACGTTCGCGTCATTCGTACAAAAAAAAAAAAAAATAGAAATAATTTTTTTTGCGGTTGTTTACATTTGTTAGCAAAAACAAATAACCGCAAAAAAAAAAAAAAAAAAAAAAAAAATTCCCCCGTCGATCGAATTTAATTTCTTTTTTTTTTTTTTTTTGATGACATAACGCAAAACTTTTTTTTTTCTACCTTTTTCTAGACCTTTCACCTCAACGATCGAGTTTTTCGAAAACGGGGCTACGGGTTTGTTGTTGTTGTTGTTGTTTGTTCGATTAGAACTATACAATTATTTTTAATTGTAAATGAATGTGATATGCGGAAGACATTGAATGAATTCAACAAGTTGTTGTTGTTGTTGTTGTTGTTGCGAAGTCGAACGGAAAACGTAATCGTAAATTAATAATAATAATAATAATAAATAATAATAATAATAATAATAATAATAATAATAATAATAATAATAATAATAATGATAATAATAATAATAAATTAATAATTTTAATAATGATAAAAAAAAATAATAATAATAATAAATTTAATTGTCGGGTATCTTTGATTGAAAAATTTTCGTACGCAAGAATGTTTGTTGTCGAAAAAACAAACAAAAAAAGATAGATTAAATGTTAGTCACACGATAATATAAAAAACTACAAAAAAATTATTTATTTAAATAATAATAATAATAATAATAATAAGGTTTATTGACCCGATAACAAACGATATCGGTTTTTGTGGTGTATTTTAAAATAAAAACGGCGGTTATATCAATTGGGGCGTTATCGAAATTGCAATACAATTTTCATACGATCCCCAGTTTTTCCTTTCGCTAAGCTAAACATTTACAGGTATCGCGGTTCGGTCTCATATTTTAAACGTTACGTAACGGAAAATCTTTTAAACCCCCTCGAAATTTTATTTTTTAAAAATTTTGATTTGATTACATTCTTCTCCCCCCCTCCCCTCTCCCTTAAAAAGTAAAAAAAAAAAAAAATTTCATCAATTATTAATTATTATTTTGTTTGCATGACGTTTTTTCTATTTCCACGTACAACACGTTTTTCCATTTAAAGTAAAAATTATTTTAACGCCGTTTGTTCCCCGTTTGTTGTTGTTGTTGTTAACGCAATAATAAATATTGCGCAAAACTCCGAGATGTTATTTTTTTGGACAAGTTTTTCTTTTTTTTTTTTAAATATGAATAATTTATTATTATTATTATTATTATTATTATTATTATTATTATTTGACCGTGACTTTAAATTATTATTACGTTATTTATTTATTTTTTTTTTTTTTTACACAATTTTTATACAATTTAAGGAAGACGCCATGCGTGATAATAATACGATAAACGTCATTATTATTATTATTATTATTATTATTATTATTATTATCATTACAGTCATCGTAAACGTAATCATCATCATCATCATCATAATTATTATTTTTTTTTTTAATAAATGATTCGTTATGTTAATTGTAAGGAAAAAAATAAAATAAAAAATAAAAATAAAAACTAGTTAACGGTGACCTTGAATAAACGCGGGAAAAATAATTTTAAAAGTTTTTTTTTTTTTTTGATGTGGAATTAGATTAACTTATTCAAAGTTTTACGAAAAATTTCACGTTTTCGATTTCGAATCTTTAAGGGATTGAAGAGGGGGGTATTTACATAATTATCATCATCATCATCATTATTATTATCGTTACGAAAACGAAACCGAAGTCAAGTTCAAGTGAATCCCGTACAAATTTAAAAAAAAAAAAGAAATTTGTTTTCTAATACCACGTTTGCGTGCCAGAATAATAAGTTTACTAAACGTTGAAAAATTCATGACTCGTATCGATCTTGACCACGATTGAAATTTTCTTTTTTTTTTGTTAGTGGAATAAATTAATAAATTGATTTCGTTCGATTTGTTTTTTTTACGTATCCTAATTATTATTATTATTATTTAAAAAAAAAACAAAACAATATTAATAATGATAATTTTTGTTTAATAACTTAATTTAAAATGTCGTGTTGTTGTTTCTTTTTTTTCTAAATCTTTCCGTTACTGCGAAAACAAAATAAAAAATTCTTTCCGAACACGTGATCAACGCCATTATTATTATTATTATTATTATTATTATTTTCTTTAGAATTTTTGCCGTTAAAAAATTCAAAATAAATTTCAAAACGTTTTTTTTTTTCCGTCGGATCGTCGAACTTTTATTTTAAATTAATTAATATAAAACAAAAATAAAATTTAAAAATAAAACAAAATTAAATTAAAATAATTAAATTGACGGTTACACGCATTTGTTAACGGTCCCCCCCCCCAATTACCCCTCCCCTCCCCCCTTACAAAAAAAAAGAAAAAATTTAGGATAAAATGTCGGTCGCGATTGTAATGATAACCCAAATATTTAGAGCCAATTTGTATATAAACTGAAATTTATATTAGAAAAAAAAATAAAATTTTTTTTTATTACTCTTCTAACGACAAACAACAACCCAACAACAACAACAACAACAAACAAAACATATGGATGTTTTATTTGTTAATAACTCCATTATTAAAAGATTTTATTTTACGATCGGTATTAAATTGATGTTTTTCCCCCCTTCCCTTCCCTTCCCTTCCCTCTTCCCTCAACCCTTCCCTCCTTAATAAAAATCTGCAGAAGAAAAATACGAAAAAAAAATCCATGGAAAAATATTATTATTATTATTATTATTATTTTTTTTTTTTTTAGAAATCCAACATGGTGGAAAAGAAGAACAAAATTGGAAAGGAAATTATTAATATTAAGTTTAATATCATTAGTTTTTGCAACGGCACTACTGGCAGCCGCCATAGCATTAGTAGTACGAGAAAAAGAAGAAGGAAAATTCACAGGTACGAGAGGGAGAGGGGGAGGGGAGGGGGGGAGAAGGGTGGGGGTGAAAAGAAAGGAAAATAAAAACAAAATTTAAATTTTTGTCGACAGCATTCAATGAATCAACGGCCGAACCCAGCACATGGCAATCAAATTCCGACAATCATCAAAATTTTAGAAAAGGAAAAGCAAGTAATTATTATTATCCGGAAAAGGATAAAGATGTTGTCGAAAGTGGTAACGTATGCATGTCGCCAGGATGCGTTAAAACCGGTGAGATAAAATTCTAGTGCCACGTTCAAAAAAAAAAAAAAATCGAATGAATTAATTAATTAATTTTTTTCTCCCGGGTGGATGTGGGGCGACAGCTTGTAAAATATTGGAAAACATGAATACGGAAATTGATCCTTGCGATGATTTTTACGAATTCGCATGTGGAAAATTCGAAAGGGAAACCGTCATACCTGATGATAAAACATCCGTGACGACATTCAGCGAAATATCGGATAAATTAAAAGAACAATTAAGGACAATCATTGAAACTCCAGCGGAAACAAACGATGCTGCTCCATTTCTACTTGCCAAAAATCTTTACAAAGCTTGCATGAACAAAAGTAAGGTTTAAATCATACTAATCGATCGATACCTAAAAGTAATGATAATAATAATAATAATAATAATAATAATAATAATAATAACTACAATTTCATTTCAGCTGGAATCGCTAATCGCGGTCACACCCCAATATTAGACATATTGAAAAAATTAGGAGGATGGCCGGTTTTGGAAGGACAATCATGGAATCCTGGAACGTTCGATTGGAAAGAAACGGTTTATAAATTTCGAGATTATGGTTATTCCGTTGATTATTTTATCGATTTTTCCATAGGAGTCGATTTGAAAAATACAACGATAAGAACGATCGATGTTAGTTTTCCATACCTTTTCATCAAAAGAAAAACAATAAACAATATTAAAAAATTTTTTTTTCGTTTTTTAATATCAAACAGTTGGATCAACCATCTTTGGGTCTCGGTCGTGAATATTTATCAAAAGGTTTCGATGAAAAAATCGTACAGGCTTACTACGAGTATCAAGTGGACATAGCTACCCTATTGGGAGCGGATAAGAAAATGGCGGAAACGGAATTGAAAGAATCGTTAAATTTCGAAATACAATTAGCAAACGTAATTATTATTAAGCTCTTACCTTTTTGGCTGTTGCCGTTGGTCACGTGATGTATTGACTCTTCCAGATTTCTCTTCCCAACGAAGAAAGAAGAAACGCATCCAAATTATTTAATCCCATGTCTATCCATCAACTTCAACAAAAATTTCCAAGCATTCCATGGTTGGAATATTTCAATCGTTTGTTACCCAAACACATACGAGTTAATTCCAGCGAGGTCGTCATAGTGAGCGTACCTACATTTTTAAAACAATTGGAAGCACTTCTTAGTAAAACTCCAAAAAGGTATATTTTTTTTACTCTCTTTGTACGTCCGAAGGGTAGACAACAAACAATCATTCATTCATTCATTCATTCATTCATTCATTCTTAGAGTTTTGGCTAATTACGTCATGTGGAGAGCAGCTGGTGCATCGGTTAGTTATCTATCGGAAGATTTAAGAAATAGACAATTGCAATATTCTACGGTTTTATCAGGGAAAGAAAGTAGAGAAGCAAGATGGAAGGAATGTATAGATATTGTTAGCTCTGGGTAATAATTAAATTGAAATTAAATTGAAATTAAATTGAAATTAAATTGAAATTAATTCCGATTGAGTTTTTTATTAAAAAATTTTCTTTTTTTTCCAGCGTTTCACTCGCTGTCGGTTCAATGTACGTTAAAAAATATTTCAAAGAAGATTCTAAAAAAGCAGCTTTGGAAATGGTACGAGATATAAGAGAAGAATTTAATAACATATTAACAAATTTAAATTGGATGGATTCGGAAACGAAGTAAGTAAATAAAGAAAAGAAAAAAGAAAAACGATTTTCCCTTAATTAATGAAAAATTTTCCATTTTATCGTTCGAATCAATTCCAGGCAAAAAGCGTTGGAAAAAGCAGCCTCGATGGTCACTCACATAGCATATCCGGATGAATTATTAGACGTTAAAAAATTGGAAAAATTTTACGATAGACTCACGGTTGATCCGAATTATT
This sequence comes from Pediculus humanus corporis, assembly GCF_000006295.1. NCBI lineage: Eukaryota > Metazoa > Arthropoda > Insecta > Psocodea > Pediculidae > Pediculus > Pediculus humanus. The sequence goes on along the minus strand of NW_002987875.1, from coordinate 684,452 downwards.
ATTTGGAAAGCGTTTTAAATTTGACTAAATTCGGTACTGATTATTCATTCGGAAGATTAAGACAACCCGTTAATAAAACCGAATGGATAAGTCACGGTCGTCCTGCTGTCGTTAACGCCTTTTATAGCGGAGTGGAAAACAGCATACGTTAGTATACACGACTACTATTACTGCTATTACTACCCCCCTCCCGTTTGATAAAAACTTACTTACCCCTCGTTTTTCCAGAATTTCCAGCTGGTATTCTTCAGGGTATATTTTTTTCAAACGATCGTCCGAAATACATGAATTACGGTGCCATTGGTTTCGTCATTGGTCACGAAATAACCCACGGTTTCGACGATCAAGGACGTCAATTCGATAATAAAGGAAATTTAGTCGATTGGTGGGCAAAATCCACGGAGGAAAAATTCATAAATCGTGCACAGTGTATAATACATCAATATGGAAATTACACGGCAGAAGAAGTCGATTTGAAAGTAATTTCCCGCGCGCGCACGCGCAGACGCACGCACAACCTGAAAAGGAAAAAAAAAACGAATTATTAATATTATTATTATTATTATTATTATTACAGTTAAACGGTATCAATACGCAGGGTGAAAACATTGCGGATAATGGGGGAATTAAAGAAGCGTATAGAGCTTACGTAAAATGGTCGGAAAGAAACGGAGAAGAAAAAATGTTGCCGGGTATGTATTTTCCCCTCCCCCCCCCCGAATCAACATCCGGTGATTTTAACATCTCTCTCTTTCAGGTTTGCCATATACTCCTAGACAATTATTTTGGATAAGTGCGGCAAATACTTGGTGTTGTAAATACAGGCCGGAAGCATTGAAAATTCGTATAATAACCGGCGTACATTCTCCAGGTAGATTTAGAGTTATCGGCCCACTATCGAACATGCCTGAATTTTCAAAAGACTTTAATTGTCCGTTAGGTTCTAAAATGAATCCCGTCGATAAATGTGAAGTGTGGTAAATTTTCCTTTTTTTTTTTTTTTTACAACAAATGAAAAAAAAAAAAAAAAAAAAAAAAAACTTTGTGGTTGTATCATTTTTCTTTTTTATACATTTTATTTTTATTTATATTTTTTTTTTAAAAAAGAAATTTTACTCATGTTTTTTATCGATATATCGATCGATTAATCGATTTATCGATCAAGTGAACAAACGAGTTATTATGTGATAAGTTTTAAAAAAATAAAACATAATCAATCATTAATTAATCATCATTATTAAGGGTTGTTAAACTTTAAAGTTTTTTTTAAAGAAAACTTTATAACTAGTGAATAATAATAATAATAATAATAATAATAATAATAATAATAATAATAATAAATAAAATTTCAATTTTTTTATTATTTCTTTATAAATTTTTTCTTTTTTTTTTTTTAAATCATTTTCCTTACGTATTAATTATTGTAATTATTCCTTTGTTTTTTTCTCTCTCTCTCTCTCTCTTTCTCTCTTTTTCTTATTTTTAAAGGAAAAAACGTAAGCAAAATTCTACTATTGCAAATTTATATTTAATATATATATAGATATTTTTTTCCACTTTAAATTAATATTTTTACAAAAAAAAAAAAAAAAAAAAAGGAAAAAGAAAATAATGTCAATATACCTCAATATTATTTGTAGCAGAAGAAACTTTCTCTCTTCGGTTAATAAGCTAAGCATATGTTATATTATCGCATGTATAACTTTTCAATTTTGTTTTGCAATTTATTTATTTATTTATTTAATCATTATTTATTTATAACAATTTAATTATATATATGTAATTCTTGTATCCATTTTAATCCTTTTCTGACTAGGTGCAATCTGACTCGTCTCAGAAAGCTCGCAATTAATTCGTATTCCGGTAAACTTCTCCTTCCCTTGTATTGAGCTTTCGAAACGCTTTCCGACATCTGTAATTAATTAATTAGAAATATTTAATTAATTTTATATTTTTGATAATTTATGTTAGGAGTGACGAGATTTTAACGAAATTTACGGTGTTGGTTTTATTTCTAGCCGTTATGTCTCTTTCGCAAAGAACTTTCGAACTCAAACAGAGTAACCATTGTATTATTTCGTTGCTGTTGGGTAGAGTGTAATTTTCTTTCAACCAAGAACTCGGTGCCCATAAATAAAGTTGAGCGACCGTTGCGGCAACGTCGCAATCCAACCTCTGGAAAAAACATTTGGGGATTGTGATTGACGTCATCGAATGACATTTTCTTCCTTTTTTTTTTTTTTTGTTACCTTATTCGTCGATCTCGACAACATGTTGCTCACGAGATTTCTTATTATGAAAGGAATCGTGTCGGGTAATTCGGGTAAATCTTCCTCTTTGTAACTTTTGCTTAGCAATTTCATCGTTTTATCGTAAAACGGATTGTCGATGTTGAATATTTCGTATGCAATGGCTCCGACGGCCCAAAGATCAGATTTTTTATAATTTAACCATGAAAACGTTCCGGGTTTGGCGTTGGCGATCTGAAACGAACATTTCCGAACCATTGAAATAATAATAATAATAATAACGTGATTAAAATTTAATATCGAAAAAGGGAAATACTTCTGGTGCCATCAAAGCCCTGTTTCCACCCTTGTCTTGATCTTCCGATCTGTATGGTATGACGAGACCATTTTGTTTATCGCAGAGACAGCATCCGAAGTCGGTTATCACGATGGTTGGATAAGCATCTCCCTCAGAAAGGTCAACTAATATATTGTCAGATTTTAAATCTCTGAAAAATAAAAATAAAAAAATCAACAATGTCACTGCACCCACGCACTGCACGACACTTTTTAACTCAACGCGCAATTTTGAATGAACTAAAAAATATTTAAAACAAACAAACAAACAAACAAACGCACCTATGAGATATGTTATGAATATTCATATGAGCAACAGCTTCTAAGAGTTGCGAGAGCAAAAGAATTGATGATCTCATATTCGGAGTTTTATCTCTCAAATATTCTTTTAACGTGCAATCATATCTATAAAAAAAAAAAAAATTTGTTTTTAAAAATGATAATAATAATAATATAGATAATAAAAACAAATCGAAATGAAATTATATAAAACTATCATAAAAATAATTTTTCGATATGGCTACGAAAAAAAAACTTGATTTTATTATGACCTTTTCATAACGAGAAATAAACTCATATTTCTTCCTGATCCTTCCGGATTAATTCTTGGAGGGAGAGCTTCTGGATATAATTGTTTATTACATTGTAAATCTGGTATTCTATCAGCAAATACAGAGTACATTCTCACAATGTTAGGATGAGGCGGAAGGCGAATTTTAAAATCTGAAATACTAAAAAGTTCAAATGTGCGTGTGTGTTAGAAAATTTTTTTTTTTTTTTTTTTCCCCTGATGAGACATTTATAAATTTGTGACAAAAAAATTATTATATACTAACTTTTCAATATTAAATAAATTTTGATTGAAAAAATATGACATGGCTGGAACTGTTTCCCTGTACATGGCTTTTAAAATCGCAGTCGAGTTGGATTCGACATCATAATTAAACATCATTTTCACAGCCAATTGATGTGCCAATTTATTCGATTGAACTAAAATTGTGTCAGATTGTTTTGTATTAAACAATTTTATCATTTAATTATCAAATAATAATGAGAAGGAAAAATGAATGTATTATCAGGCAAAATAAGATTATATTTACCATTTTTTAATTTGGCAGAATAAACGACAGCATTACATCCTTTCGCTATTGGTTCCCCTAAATCAAGTTCATCAAGATTAGCAGCTTGCAATTGTTCTACATTTTCAGATTCAGAATCATTCCATTTCCCTTTAGAAACTGCTTCCTGCAAACAATTATTATTTATTAATATAAAAAATTCTTTTTATAAATTGGATAAAAATTTATTGCACTTACTCGGATTTCCCAACAAATGCCCTCTAATTCATCATCTTTTGTTAAAAGGCCACTTCCAGATGCTAAGCTTACACCAACAAGTGCAAAAAATGGAGCTGAATCTCCGTAGAAAAGCCTTTTGGCTGCTTTTTTTTTAAGGTCTGAATTTAATGTTGGTGTCACTCTTTCCAAAACATTGTTGATTAACAATTTTCTAGCTTGAAGCTGCACGGCATTTTTAACTGAATTTAATCCAGTAGACAAAAACGTTTGACGACTTACGGATGCTTCACTCGGGGTCGATTTTAGATCCAATTTGATGATTTTTTTAATAAATTTTTTGATGTTAGCTTTTTTGTAATAACGAAAAATTCGACCATTTTGAAGTAAAAGATTTGTGTAAGCCAACAAAGACATTTCTCTGAATGGCTGACTGATGAAATTTAACTCGGAACAATATTTCACTATTTCCAAAAATAAGAAAATTTTACATTTTAGAAAATATCTGCGCCTCAGTCAAAACTAGATTAGACACTATCTGCACGATGTTACTGCAACCACGTTATTTCAACCGTAAAAGTTTATAACCACGATTATATTTTCCTTTTTGATGACGTCAGTAAATCTCAACGCAAAAAAAAATTAATGTATGAATGAATACATAATAATAAAAAAAAAAAAAAACGAAATTAATAAAATTATTTTATTATTATTATTATTATTTCCTTAAAAATTTATATATTTCCTATTATTTTACAAAGTAAATAAAGCAAAATATTTGGTAATAAAAGTATATATATATATATAAGTAACTGATGAATTATGTAATATATTAAAAACATTTAAGTTCAAAAAATAACAGTACATAAACAAGAAGAGACAAAACAAAATTTCAATTTTTTAATTTATTTTAAACAATATGTTTTTTTTTTTTTCGTTTTTTTTCGTTTTTTTTTTTTTGACAATTGCTTCGAACTATAATATATAGAATGATAATTGTGATAAAATTATACTTAATCATAAGCGACAGTTTTTAAAATATATTTTACAGTAAATGCAAAAGCTGTGAAGCCCACTATTACTGCAATGTTAGCAAGAGCCGAGAGTAAAGGGCTTCGATCATTGGCATTATTTTGTTCTAGAAATTGAATTCCTCCTCCGTGAGATGCTTCTCTTCTTTCTTCCATTTCTTGAACTGCTTTTCTATTTTCTATTGCTGTTTTTATTAACTGAAAATATGCATTAATATTATTTAATAAATTTTATAAATACAATTCAGAAATAAACAAATTTTTAATAACTTTTGAAAAACTTACTTTACATATATCTGGAAAAAGCTCTTGGAATATTTTATTTTCTATATTAAATTTCAAGCTTTGGTAGGCCAACTGCTTTTTTTCAAAGGCTGTAGATTTGATACTTCCTAATGTCTTTGTATCTTCTATCTGAATAATAGAAAATTAAAATTTTGAAATGTCGCCATTTTATTTTTCACTTTCGTTAAAAAACTTGCACACACACACACACACACACACCATAAAGCTAAGTAATCCTGTTAAAATAGTGGAAACAGTCCAAGCAGGATTCCATGTATCAGGATGATAATCACTTATTGACAAACACAATTTTGTATTCGTCATAAACCTTCCATTAGGAGTTATCATATAAATGCTTGGTGGTTTAAATGGGAATTCTTTAGGAAAAATCAACTTTCCATGATAAAATCCTCCTTCGTATGGAGTTTCTTCTGGACCAGCTATCACATAATGCCTAAAACAAAATAAAAAAAAAAAAACAAATAAATTAGTTTTAGTATCATTTCAAATGTGCACAAAAAAAAAAAAACGAAAAAAATCCAACGGTAAAGTCGAAAAAACAAAAATCGAAAAGCATGGCATAATTAAATAAATGTAAAAATTAAATAATTAAAATTACCATTCTAAAATATTTGATGGCAATGGTTCAGCAACTATATAAGGTACAGGATCTCTTTTAATTCTTAAATAATCAAGCCTTAACCTAGCTGCAGCACTATTAGACTTGTTCTTCCACTGGAGAGACATTTTTTTACTAACAAATATTCAGTGCATTTCTTTAAACCTATGGAAATTTTTTATTTTTTGTTTTTATCATTACCTTAAAAAAAAAAAAAAACAAAATTTAAAATAATTTCCGTTAAAAATTAACAATAATAATAATAATAAAGATTAAATAATAATCAACAAAATTACGCATGATTAATTTCGAATACAAAATAAAATAATTAAAACATTCGTAAAAAAAAAAAAAAAAATTATGATAATAATAACAACCGGAGAGTAATAATCACAAAACAATAAACGAATAATTATTAAATTTACCATTAATTAAATTAATCGCATAAAAAATTTTTATTAACGACAACTCATTAAAAAAAAAGTTTTTTTATCAAAATAATATTTCACCTTAAAATCTTTTCCATCATACTCCTAACCTTCAGCCTTTCAATTTATTTATTAATTACATACACATATGTGTTAAAATTAATAATATTTAAATTTAAACACATGAGCTTAACGTTAAAAAATTAAAAAATATATTTTATCCGTTCGTATAAATAACTGAATAATTAAAAAAAAAAAAAAAAAAAAAAAAAAAAAAAATTTTTTCTTTCTCTCTCTCTAAACGCGATAAATTAAATTTAAAACTGTATGCCTTGATTTCACTTTTTGTATCTTTTATAAAGTTAATTATTTCGTGACAGAACGTAACATGATGTTTTCTGCTTTCGATCATTGTCTACTGCTACGATCGTTGTCTATTGCTACGATCAGTTTTTTCCCTCCGATTTAATTGAAATGTACTCGAGTCGTTAACTCTTTTAGTTTTTCCTTTTTTTTCTTGTTAAGTAATAACGAATTTTATAATTAATAAATAAGTTTAAAAGAAATAGTGAAATATTCGCGATGAAATTCGATATTCAAATTAAAACTACGATACGAAAAAGTACAAAATAATTATGAACGAATTTCAAAAAAAACCGTTACAAAGAGAACATCATTCAAATACAATACAAATTTATGTAAGTTTTTAATAATTATTTATTTAATTATTTATGATTCTTTTTATTCAACAAAATTTTTAAAATCTATTAAAGTTAATATTAATAATAATAATAATTTCACGAAAGTTTTAAAATAAATTTCTTTTGGAAAAATATCCCATTTCAAATTAATGGAGTGTGATAATTTAAAACAAGAAATGAAAAAAATTGCATTTGTTTCTTTTAAATTTAATTTTAATAATAGCCTTTAAAATAGTTAACAATTAAAATAACCCGAATTAATAATAATAATAATAATAATAATAATAATAATAATAATAATACAGATCTCACACCTAAATTAAATACGAAGTCAAAATCAAAAAAAAAAAAAAAAATTATAATATAAATAAATAATAATAATATATATATATCAATTTTCCTTTTTTTTTTTTTTTTTAATCATAATGACCAATAATAATAATAATAATAATTTAAAAAAAATAGCAATCTCGATTTCATTATTTAAAACAATCAATCAATCAATCAGTCATCAAACGTATAAAATTTCACTATTTTCATTTTTTTTCCTTTTTTTTTTTTTTTTTTTTTTTTTTACAACACACTAAAACTAAATTTTTTTTTAATATTTAATTTGCAGTCTTTTTATCATCAAAACAAAAAAAAAAAAAAAGAAAAATCGAATAATAATAATAATAATTAATAATAATAATAATGATAAAATCTTTAAAATATTTTTCTTTTTCTTTTCTTTTTTCTTCATTTTCCTTCCACATTCTCAATTTAATCAAATCAAATCAAATCAAAAAAAAAAAAAAAAAAAAAAAAAACAATCAGTCATCATTGAAATTTTTTTTTTTTAGTTTCACTCCCATCAAATGATAATAATAATAATGATAATGATAATAATAAACAGATGGAAATTTTCCGGATAGTGAATACTAATATAATCATGCAAATATACATACATATCCATTTAAATATGAATGTGTGTGTGTCTGTGTCTGTCTGAACAGAACAACAACAACAAAAACAAACAAAAAAGAAAAAGAAGGTTCCTTAATTCTTTTTTAAATAATATACCTGAAAACGTTTTAATTGAAATAAAGAGAGAGAGAGAGAGAGAGAGAAAGAGAAACATAACATAACTAATACTATATAAAATTTCATTAATTGTTTTTTCTTTTTTATTTCTTTCCCTGCTTATTAATTATCATTATCATTTCGAATTATCATCAAATTATTATCATCATCATCATCATCATCATCATCATCAATATCATCATTATTTATTAAACATATATTTATATATATATATATATTGTTATTAATCCATAAATAATTATTTAAAAAAAAAAAAAAATACATCAATTAAAATTTTATTATTATTATTATTATCAAATGGATTTTTTTTCCTCCCAACATTTTCCGCGATAAATAATAATAATAATACTAAAAAATAAAAATAGAGAGAAAGAGAAAGAGAGAGATAGAAAGTGAAAGAAAAAAAGAAAGAAAGAAAGAGAAAGAATGATTTTTTTTTTTTTAATTTCTCATTCAAACATTCTAAAAAAAAAAAAATTCTTTTTTTTTGTATTACATAATTTAATTTTATAAATAATAATAATAATAATATTAATGATAATGATAATAATGATAATGATAATGATAACAATAATAATGATAATAATAGTAAAATAATATAGTAATAATAACATGTGTGTAATTTTTTTCATTTCACGAATAATTTTTTTTTGTTTTTGTTTTTCTTTTATGTTTGTTTGTTTCCGTTTGTGTTTGATTTGTTTTGTTTGTATTTGTTTGTATTTGTTTTTTGTTTTCAATCAATTGTTTCGAAGACGTTTTATGAGAGAGTAAAAAGCAAAAATAATCTGAATCAAATTGATTTTTTATTTATAATTGTGTGTGTGTGTGTGTGTGTGCACATGTGTGTGAGCGAACAACGTAACCATTAATCGACATTGATTGTTTGTTTGTTTGTTTGTTGTGTTGTGTGTGATCAGTGGTCGAGTTTGAGTTTTCAAGAGTTTGTCTTTTCTAATAAATTTATTTAAAGGCTGAGACTATTTTTTTTTTCTGTAACGACAGCCGACATTCCTTTTCTTTCTTCTTCTTCTTTTTCTTCATCTTTTACGTGGTCGGTTATATCATTGAGAAAACTTCGCCGACGCCAACTTTTCTTTCCTCCTTCTTCTTCTTCTTCTTTTTACTTCGTTGCCAAATTATTCTTTGGTTCGTAACCTTTTTTTTTTCTTTTTCTTGATGTTTTGCGAAGGTTTCTCAACAATAATCGATGACATGATGACAGACTTCCGGTGAGGTAGCTACCTTTCCGTGTTCTTTCCTACTTCCATCTTATTATTCCTCCTCATTCATTCGACCACGCACGTTTTCAATCATCATCATTTTTTTTTTTTTTTAATATCCGGCAATTAACAAAGTTTAATAATCAATTAGTCAGTCAATCAATCAATCAGACTCGTCCCTGAATTTGTGTCCTAGTGTGTGACACGAATGAAATTATTCACAGGAAAATGAAAAGTAATAAAAAAAAAAAAAAAAACATTTTCCCGTGACGAAGTGTGACAGAGAGAGAAAGAAAGAAAGATAAAATATAAAGAGAGAGAGAGAAAGAGAGATGCGACGGAAAGAAAAATAAAATATTAATAATAATAATAATAACGATAATAATGATAATGATAATAATAATAATAATAATAGAGAAATAACTGTTTAATCGACGGTTTCGATTCAACTATCGCCGGTGGTGGTGGTGGTGGTCGTGGTGGTTATGTCGTCGGTGCTGTTTTTCTGAGTCGATACGTTTTTCCCTAATGAACCTCCGACGAATCGTAAACCGCTTTGTATTATGGGTGTGAAATTTTGCGGAAAGTAAAAACCAGTCGATGAAGTCGCTAGAAAAAAAAACAAAAAAAACGGTTAAAGTAAACAAATCGCATTCGATTTTAACGACTTTGTCAGTTTCCTTCCTCTAACCTATTTGCCGGGGTTCAGCCGGTGTGATCTGTAGCAAACCGTCGCTTGTCGACGACAAACGTCTGAAACTTGGAAAATTTGTGACGAATCTTTGCTGGATTTCAACGGGTTGACAATATTCTTCGTTTCCCACGCTGCTGATGCTGTTGTTGCGATCCTGGTTGTGGTTGTTGCTGTTGCTGTTGCTACCCTCCAAATTATTATCCTTTTCGAAATTGTCATCTTCTCTCTCCATTTCGTCGAATTTCGATGTCGTGCTACCGTACGTCGGAGATTGCGGAGCGGTTGTATACACCAAATAGTCTTCCAAATTTGATCCGGAGCACGCCGTTCCGACTGTAATTACATCTTACGTGAGAGACAAAGACAGACAGGCAGAGAGATAGTGAGAGAGAGAGAGATAGAAAAAATCCAATTACCATGAACTGGAGAAAGATCCTGATACAAAACCGGAGTGTAATAAACTTGTTGAATCGTTTGCGGTGCACTCGAGGATCTCGTATGCGTCGGAGGATTCGATGGTTCCGTTCCTGTTGTTGTTATTATGGGATAAATATCCGACCTTTGACTTATTTTCCTTTTGAACATTGAAATCTCTTCCAGGTGACGAGCTTGAAGTGATTCCAATTCCAATTGTTGCCTAAAAAAAAAAAAAAATACGACGATCAATACGTGGTCGATACCATTTTGGCGGCGGCCATTTTATAATTAAAACGTTAACTCACTTTTGTAACAACTGTTTGAGTTCTTCTCTCGATTCGTCCGACATTTCTTCTTCGAATTCTTTTTGTCCCTTAAAAAAAAAAAAAAAAAATTATTAAAAATTTTTCTTAAATGTTTTTAACTTTTTTTTTTTTTTTTTTTTTTTTTACAGAAAAGTAAAGAACTTTCATGAACCGTGATTGTGCATGATTGTAATTATCATGGCGGAAAATTGTGAAAAATAATGCAAACCGAATTCAAATGCAATTTATTTACATGGAGGGGGGGAGGGAAAAAGGATTAAAAATTTTCGTAGCAACCCGGCACCACCGTAGGTAAGTTTTTTTTTTTTTCTTGCAATTTTTTACACCTGAATAACCTCATTAAGAGATGCTTAAAGAATGAATGAATGAATGAATGAATGTTTTGTGTGATTCGTGTTTACGTTTAACGGATTTTTACAAAGCGAATGACATCAAGTTTGTTTTGTTTGTTTGTTTGTTTGTTTTTTATTATGTTACATTCAAAACCGAAAGAAAATTATTAAGAGAGATAGAGAGAGATAGAGAGAGAGAGGGGGGAGAAAGGTTTCATCACAAATAATCTTTTCCACATTTTCATAAGTCATAGTGTGTGTGTTTTCTGTAAGAAAAGAATTTCGTGAGACAGAAGAAAAAAGCCATGCCTATGAAACGATAGAAAAAGTAGCAAAAGTAGCAACAGCAGCAGCAACAGCAGCAGCATGAGGAACAGGAACAACATTAACATCACATCCATTTTCATTTTCATTTTTTTTTTCTTTGTCATGCCGTCACCAATGATTTTTTGCTTCGTATTTTTTTTTTTTTTTCAAAGCGGATGTGACGTATTTAAAAAAGCAGTCAGTCTTACCAACGCAACGGACGGTGTAATCTCCGAAAATTTTCTGAAGGGCATCGTATTATTAATATAATTATTATAATTATTATTATTATTACTATTAGTCGACAGCATTATTTCGGGGGACGTTACGAAAGGTTCGTTCGTTTTCCGTTTTCCCAAATTTCCGCCGACGGTTTCTCGTTCTCCCAAATTCAAATCGCTCAAACTCCCGAATTTTTTACTCTCCCGATTTTTCATTATTTTATTGAGGAAAATACTTTTTTCGAAATTCATGGCGTTTTTCTTCGTCGGACTCCTCACGGGACTCTTATCGAATCGTGATTTTCTTACCACCGTCAAATTCCCCTGGGATTTCATGTTTCCCTGAAATATCTCGTTCAATTTCGTCGCTAAATTTTCAAAAGAGTGAGAATTTCTTTCCAGCAGCGGACTGTACAATTCGGCAACGTTGCCACAACTCTGTGATTTCTTATTCAAATAATAATCTTCGAGTTCGGCGAGTGGATTGAATTTCCAATGTTCCCGAACCGACGACGACGACATCTTGACCGAATTGTAATGATTCCCACACAGACAAGGTTTGCCCTTACATATGCAATTCGGACTCGGACACCTTCCGCCATCCGCCGACAAATTCTGCCAACTGTTTGATATATTTTTATCCGCGAAAAATTCCCCACCGCAAACGGTCGAACTTTTTCTCCTCTTCCATTTTTTTTTCGAATTTTCCGTCATTTTTTTCGAATTCTCATCCGGATTCGAAACGATTTCTTCCATTAGAAAATCATTTTCGACTCGTCCGTTTTTCCTATGAAATCGATCCCGAGCAAATTTTATAGGATTGGGTTTTTGTAGGATGACCGAGGGGGGGGATTCTTCAGGTTTTAAGTGATTATTCGTCATGTATGATTTTTTTCGTCGTCCTCCCGACGTGGTAGTAGTAGTAGTAGTAGTAGTTATTTTAATTTTTTCATTTTTCGAAGATGATGTCATCTTTTTCCTTTCCGAAATTGGCTACAACATAAACAAGTCATCCAGAAAAAAAAAAATAATAATAATAATAATAAAAATAAGAAAAAAAAAAAAAAAAAAAAAAAAAACCGGGGCACAAAAACAGTATAAAATAAAAAAATAAAAGGCGGTAAAATAAAACTTATTTACAAAAACCAAGCATCGGACTCCATATTTTCTCACTCGGACAAACACTTTTTTAATGCAAACTAACTAACTAACTAACTAACTACAAAACATTACAAAACAACTACAATGGCGACTTTTAGTATAACTTTTTCCCTAACTGACTCTTTCTACGTGTCAAAAAATTTATATACAGTGCCTTATCATATAAATTCAACTGTATATTTGAATAATTACTGTAAAAACATTAAAAGCAATTAATTAAAACAACACTCGTTTTTAGCTATATAAACTTTCAAACTACCATATATTATTAATGATTGATAGATACGATTTCGTTTAGGATTTTCTCTTTTTGTTTTTCCCGCGAGCCCACGTGTGTGTGTGTGCACGTGCACGTGCGCTCGCGCTTTTTTTTTTTTTTCAAATTTTTTTTTTTTTTTTTTTACTTACAGAATGATTATTGAATTCTGTAGAACTCGGAGTTCCGATGAGAAACGCGGTGGATGCTGCTTTGTAATACATTGTCGCGGGTTTTTTCTCTTCCTTTTCCGTGTCCTCGTGAGTGACGACGCTAAACCTTCCAGTCTTGGTCTCTCTCTTGGGTTCTCTCGCTTTAACCGGGTCGTTGTTCGATTCCGATATGACGCTTACTTGAAACCTGGACACTTTCGACACGGCATTATTACCCCCAGATTGATTAATACTTTTACCATCCATCGATTTTTTCTTTTGCCTTTTCTTTTTCTACAAAAAAATTCGATTCAAGTCAAATTTAAACAAATAGAAGGAGTAATAATAATGATGATGATGATGATGATAATTTACCGAATCTATTATGTATCCGCCATCCGCTGAAGAATTCAATCCGAGTTCGACGGGTTGAATGGCGTTCACCATGGTCACAGGTTGAGGTTGAAGTAGTATGTGTCTCGTTCCTCCCGTGTGAATCTTTGACAATTCCTGTTCCAAATCGTGTAGATCAATGGCCGTGGGACGGACCCTAGGTTTTTCTTCTTTTACTTCCGCATCCTGTACCTGAACATTCGTGAACGACGAATAATCATCAATTAAAATTTTTAATATTTAAATCATTATTATTATTATTATTATTATTAACTTACGGTCGTCGAAGTAATCATGGTCACTGGTTGAACGGCCACTAGATTTTGTCCCGTTTTAGAGGGTTGATTCAATTGACAGGTCGGCAAAGAATGAATCAATTGACTTCCGGTTATGGGTTGTAAATTTATTATTCCTGGAGAAACGGTTGATAAATTTTGACTTTTTCCAACGGGCTGAACAAAATTCATCGTCTGATTATCTTTCATCCCTTGTAGATTTTGCACCGGCAACGCTTGAACCGGTTGCATGTTTTGCATAACTGGCGGACCTGATGGAAACAAAAGAAAAAATTTTTTTTTCAAATCAGAACCGATTGAGGCTGGGGAGAGGGGGGAGTGGGGGAGTGGGGGGAAAGGGGTTGAAACTTTGAAAAATTACCAATGTTAATAGGCTGCGTGACAAGCAAATTTGATTTGATTCCATCGAATTGCGATAGAGTTGCCGGCATCGGTTGAAAAGCGATTTGCTGTGCTGCCACCGGTTGTACGAGAACCGTGGGTGCTTCGACTCCCTCTGGAATACTCATGTGAGGATCAGACTGTGGGAAAGGAAATTACATTTGTAAGCATTGCGTGAGTCAAACTCATTTTTTTTATATATTAAAAATGGATGGAGAAAAGGGTGAGATGATATCATTATACCAAATTATGTTGTCCAACGGTCGGAGTGTTTGACAATCGCTGATGTAACGTTTGCATGTACGTCTGATAATTGAGATTAACGTGAGGGGTCGCGGGTTGACTCGGTGGTGTTCCAATTGCAAGCTCCGAAGGCTGCGAAGTGAGTTCGACGAGTTTTTGCTCTAAATCAGCTATCGTACGGGGAGCACTGAAAAGTGGAAAAATTATTTCTTTCTCGAAGAGATGACGATGAGGACTTTCTAAACTTTTACAATGCAAAATCCAATCTTTACCCTAAATCTTTTTCCGCGTGACAAGCGGTTATCGTGTTGTCGGGTGTGTATTGCTGTGTCGGTGTGTTATTCAAAGCCGGAGTGCAATCATCGCCGCTTATGACGCTGCATTGAGTGTCTGAACTTAATTTCCTCGCTGAACTTTCAATCTGAAGTAAAAAATCAAAATTTAATCAGGTACCACCAACAACAACAAAAATTTTCCGTTCTTCGGGTTTCGAAAAATTTACATCGGGTTGATGCATGGCCGAACATTTTCTTCCCCCGGACGATAATTGATCGCTCACGCTGTTATCTTGAAAAACATCCTGACAAAAATTCCCTCCTGGATTTTCTCCTCTCGACGGGATTTGTTTGGTGCTCGAGGATTCCAGTCCTTTCGCGAGTCCCTCGGTTACTACCACGGAGGATTCATCGGTCGCTCCTTTATCTACGACCGGACTGACTAGAAACCTTGATATTTTCTTTTCCCTTTGTTCGCTGCACGATTTTATTCTATCCAGGGGTATGTTAAGCTCTTGCAAATTGGGTGGAACGACGACAGACATTTTTCTCTCGATCGTCGTCGGCGAATAAACTTTCGAATCGGGTATTTCCATTTGACCATCGGGTTCGGGTACCATTTGTATTCCGCCATTTTCAGACACCATTAAAACTTGATTGAAATCTTGATTGACTACGGGTGGTAGGGAACTCGTTCCAGGTAGATCCTTTATCCCCCCCCAAAAAAAAAATTTTAATTTTAAATTAAAGAGAAAAAAAATCAATACGGATTTCGTTTCGATTACGACCAACCTGTGAAATGTATGATGAGGGCATGACGACTTCGCTGAATCTTTGATGTTTGACCGGACTCGATTCTTGGGATTTGAATAATGGTGGGGGTGTTATGTCGCTAAATCTTTGCTTTGTCGGCGTCGTCGTCAACGACACGGAAGTTTCATCTTTCTATAAAAAAAAAGAATTTAAATTTAAAATTCAATTAAAGATAAGATTTTTCTTATATATATATATATAATTAACAATTGTAACAAAGACATAAACCATGTCCAGTCAGTCTCTCTCTCTCTCTCTCTCTCTCTCTCTCTCTCTCTCCTTCTTTCTCTCTCTCTCTCTCTCTCCTTCTTTCTCTCTCTCTCTCTCCTTCTTTCTCTCTTTCTCTCTCTCTCTTTCTTTCTCTCTCTTTCTTTCTCTCTCTCTATCTCTCTCTTTCTCGATAAAAGCGAAAAACATGCCCACGGAAAAAATATATATATAAAATCACCAAGCAAAAAGCTACATTACTATAAATTTTAAATAAAACGATTGATTGATTGAATGATTGATTAATTTTTTGTGTGTGTGCGCGCGGGCTCACGATAAAATAATATTTTTAATAAATTGTTAAATGCAAATATTCATAATAACTTATTGAAATTCTAAAATATCTATCTATCTATATTCCTAATAATAATAAAAAAATAATAATAAGAATAATAATGACAAGAAAAGTCCCGAGAAAATCTGGAAAAGAATGAAAATAAAATTCGAAAAGTTTAGAAAAAAAAGCTGAAAAAGTTTAGAAAGGCTGTGTAGAAGATTAGGGAGGTTTCTCTGGATAAGACTGGAGAAGTCTGGAAAAAAATTCTGGAGAATACTGGAGAAGTCTGGAGAAAACTGGAGAAGACTAGAATAGTCTGGATATGCCTAGAGCAGTCTAAAAATTCTGGAGAAAACTGGAGAAGTCTGGAGAAAATTCTGGAGAATACTGGAGAAAACTGGATAAGACTGGAGAATATTCTGGAAAAATCTAGGAAAAAATTAATATCGAAACATTTATTCGTAAGGAATCGGGTAGAATTTTGGAGAATAAAACTCCTACAAGTGCAAGCATGGAATCTCGCGTTGAATTAAAATAATAATGATAATAATAGTAATAATAATAGAAATAATAATAATAATAAAAATAAAACATATTTCACGAAACGAATTCGGTACATAATTAACACAATTAATCAAACTTAACGTAAAAAAAAAACAAAAAAAAATTAACAATTTATATATATATATATAACCGACAGCAAAGCCCCGACAGCAAACGAAAAAAAATTTGCTGCCGTAACCGTGACCAAAAAAAAAAAAAAAAAAGCTACAAAAGGGATTGGCAGACAATATTTTGTGGTGGTGATGATTTTTAAATAGAAAAAGGTACCGTAATAACAACCATGACTTACTGATTGACGACGATGATGTCGATTTCTTCTGTAGCTTCCCGTCCGTGTTAGTGAACTGTGCCGAACCTATGATGTTTATCGTGTCAACGTAAAAATGATAGGAAATTCAATATGAGTCAAAAAAAAAAAGAAAACGACAAAGAAAAACGCGTCAAAAGAAGAATAAGAAGAATAATTAATAATTAGACAATTAAATGTAAATGTAAATGTTATTGACCCCCTGTCCCCCCCCCATCTTACCCCCCCTTTTTCTTTCAAATTTTCTATCTAACTTAATTTGATAAGTTTAATGATAAGCAAAGTACTTCCCCAAGTGAAAGTAACCCATTTTCCATCTAATCCTAATAATAATAATGAATAATTTTCAAGTTCTTACTTTCGGTTCCATACTTCTATCCCGATCCCTCGGTTTTCTCGACACGACAGGACTGCCAACGTTGGAAACAACATTTTCTCCCGGAATCATGCTCGTCGCGGGTAAAACCGGAATCTTGTCTGGATTCTCTTTGAGTTGCCGTATTAAATCCGCAACCAATTCGATCAAAACATCCGAATGTTGTTCCGATAATAAATTTTCTTGAACCTGAATAAGAAAAAGAAAATTCAGAAGAAGCACAATCGTGAGAAATTGTAAAAAAACAGAAAAAAAAATTTACCAAATTATTTGCTATATCCGCGGGTACCGCATCTCCCGTTTCGAAAGTGAACGTCACCGTTTGATGTTTGGACGTTTCCAATTGGCATTCGATCGTGGAACCAGTCAAACTCAAAACCGATAATTTGGGTCCGAAAGGCCGACTTTTCCTTTTGATCATGCTGGATTTTCTCGATTTCGATGATTCCGTCCTTTCCAATTTCGTTTCTTCCTTATCCATCATTTCCATCGTGTTTTCCATTGCATTCCCCTGATCGTCCGGATTATCTTTCGGATAATCGAAATTCTGATAATCCGCTATGGGTGTTATCGGTTGAGAATCGTAATATAGATTATCCCAAAGTTGATTATCCGTGCTGTTGCTCGCTTGACTGAAATCCGAATTATCCGCGAGATTTTTCGGTTTTTCCAACGGCATGTTATTTTGATCCGGGGAAGTGCTTTGACTAGATTCGACGTTGTAAGAATTATCCTGTCCGCTCGAGGGTAGATATTCTTGTTGCGAAATTTCAGAATGTCCATCCGTTTGAGAATTAGACAAAAAATCATCTTTCACATCGGATTTTTTATCTAACGACGTCAAATCGTTGTTCACAACTTCCGCCACTCCTTTCGGATACTGTTCGGGTATTGGTTGAAAAACAGGCATGGTAGGTTCGATGAATTGAACGTTATCGGAAGCCTGACTAGAAAAGGATTTCGTAGATATGGTCGATTCTTTTCTTCCCGAGCTATCAGAATTGTCAATCGTGACGGATTCTTTTCTCAAGGGTAAATCTTGACTGATGAGTAGGGGAGGAACGATGACGTTTGGTAGTATGTGAATATTTTGTATGTCGTCCAACGTCGTCACGTCTTTGACCATTTCCGATTTGACCGTGATTATTTGAGGTTCCGTTCTATTCGAAGAACCACCATTCAAATCTTGATTCGGTTGTTGTTGAATCGTCGCAATGACGGGTTGCGTCACTATCGTATTCGTTAAGACCGGTTGATAGTAGATTTGCCCGGTTAAACTCGTTCCAACCGTCGACGGTTGACCGGGTTGTACGGTGATCGATGTTGGAAAACTTGGATGAACGGGATAAGTTGTTCCCATGAAATTATTACCGCTTTGAACGGGAGTACCGGCAACGTGCTGAAAAATAAAATACAATCGTACACGTAAGGGATGATTCTGACGTGTGTCTTCCTCATGCCCTCATTACTAAACCTTAAAAAAAAAAAAAAAAAAAAATTTAATATAGACTGACTTGATGAAACACCTGTTGCACGTGCGTCGGAATTGGATTTATGTAAAATTGCTGTTGAAGAAAAACAGGTTGAACGTTTTCGTTCAATTGACCGTCGTTCGTCGATGTTAAATCCGCCAATTGTTCTCCCGTGTGAATGGTGACGTAACCAGAATCAGGTGGAACCTCGATTAAATGTTGCCTCTCTTCTCTCTCTCTCGTCAGGGATGCAATTTGTGATTTTAACATTTTGGCGACGCTTTTAGCATCCTCTTCCATTATCAAACCTGATTTTGCCTTTAAAAAACAAATCATCTCAATTTTCTTCTTTAATTACCTCCCCCTCCCCCCCACCAAAAAAAAATAAAAAAATTTTTTTTTTTTTTACCATTTCGTTAGCAACTTCATCCGCATTATCTTCGATGACGTGAAATTCAAATTGTATGGCTTCGTTTTCCTTGTGTTTGTTTCCCCTTTTTTTAGGATCCAACACGCGCAATCTAAATTCAACCTGTCGACAAAATTTTCATTATTATTATTATTATTATTTCCCCCCCCCTTTTTTTTTTTTTTTTCAAAATTTTTCCCCACCTTTTCTTTCATAGATGAAATGGCTTCATCCCTCGACACTAAATCCAATTTCAAACCTAAATCTTCGGCAAAAAATTCGTGATTCAACAATTCTTTCACTTTGGGCCTTTCTTCCTTGTTCAATTTGATGCACTTGTCAATGATGTCTCTGATTTCCGAATTCTCGACTTTGTCGTAACTTTGCGGTTTGACTCCGGACACGACTTTTTTGTAAATCTGAGCCGGACCCATGCATTCGCTGTAGGGATATTCCGACGTTGCCATTTCCAACATGCACATTCCGAATGCGTACACGTCAACGGATTCGTCGTAATGTTCCTCGTACATTTCGGGTGCCATAAATTCAGGCGTACCTGTAATCAAAATCATCATCATCATCATCATCGGGTTTTGAATATATTATTATCATTACTTTTCGTATTTACCTATTACGGATTTGGCAAACGATCTATTTTTCAGTGTTGCCAATCCCAAATCTCCTATTTTAACACAGCCAGTGGTACCAGTTATAAAAATATTATCGCACTTTAAATCTCGATGAATTATAGGCGGAGTTCGCGAGTGAAGAAACATTAAACCTTTTAAAATTTGTCGACACCACGATTTCAATACCTTTAAATTGATTTTTTTAAACCGTCGCAAATACCTGAAACCACAAACAAAAAAAAAATTAATGCGCCCTAAAAATTTACTCCAAAATAAAAAATTTTTTTTTTTTTTCCCGACTCACGTTTTTAACGTTCCCGACGTCATCAACTCCGTCACCAAAACGATGTATTTCCTCTTGGTCGGAGTCGCTTCCCAATAATCGAAAAACCTGACAATGTTGGGATGTTGCAATCCCTTCAACATTTCCGCTTCCTCGCGAAACCTTATCCGCTCAGTCTTATTCAATTTTTTCTCCTGCAATTCGCACCAGGCGACGGAAACTCCCGTTTGAGTGTCCAAACCTCGGTACACCGTTTTAAAACTTCCCCTCCCGATCTCTTCTTCGAATTTAAGGAATCTGCCATCGGGTGAGACTCCGATGGCTTTTTCCTCATCATCGTCTTGCGGTCCCTCGGAGGGTAAAAGTTTATCGGGCAAAGGTCGAGCGACGTCATCGTCGTCCGGGATTTTTTCAACGCCGTCATCGAATTCGTCGTGATCGACGAATCCCTTGCAGCGACCCACGTACCTCCCCCCGTCTTCCAAATCTCTCTTGTCGATTTTGAATTGACTCAACCTTCGTAATTTCCTGTTGTATTCCGGGAGAGTTTGACTGCTCAACGACTCGTACGGCCCCCCCTTTTTAAAACTAGAATCTTTACTAATATCATTTTTACAATAAATAATTTCCAAAGAATTCGATTTATCCATTTTACATATGCTTTCGCTACTACTGACAACCTTTTCGACAAATATCTGCGAATCACTTTTCCACAAACCCAATTTGAATTTTTTCAACAGGCTCGATCTTATGTTTGGTAATAGATCCTCGACGGCCCAGGACACTTCTTTAAACTCAATTGAATTTTGTTTATCCATTATTGAAACGATCGTTTGGAGGCTCGATGCTCCCGACGTGCTCGGACTCGACACGTCCATGCTTCTACGATTTTTTACTATGCTGCATTCCGATTTCGTTTCCTTCAGGGCATTGTCGAGTAGTAATTTATCCGATACTTTGTCCACCGTCTTCTTGTTGTTCGTCGCATCCAAACTCTTTGACATTTTTGCATTGACGATTCTCGTGTTCGATGACGCCGGAGTTTTCGACGACGAGATTTTACCATCTTTCTTGTCGAAAGAATTCGAACTCCTCGGACTCACCGATTTCGATTTCGTCAACAGAGTCGTCGGCCTCGATTTCGACGTTACCCCCTTACCGCTATCTATTTTCCCCTTATTCTTTCCCAATATTTCGAATTTTGTCTTTTTACCCTGATGACATGAAGCCTTTTTCGCCGGTCTAGTATCTTCTGCTTTTTTATTAACTTTTTTCCCATCGTTTTCCGTTGTCTCATTCACGGTTCCGGCCTTTGCTATTTCATTTTTACCCGCTTGTTTTTTCGACGGCGTGTAATGAATCGTGATTGAGGTTTCCTTCACGGTCGATTCTTTATTTTTATTTTTATCCGTGACGGATCCCTTATCCTCTTTGACCCTCAACCTCTCCCCTGATTTATCAGAATTTGAATCCACTACGGAAATCAACGTTGTTTCTCTCACTGATTCACGAGTCGACGATTTAATAATTTCCTTTTTATAATTACTACTATTATTATCGTGATTATATGATTCGATTCCGTTCGTGTCACCAATACTACTACTATTATTATTATTATTATTATTTATATTTAAGGAATTCAAATTTAAACTGTTTCGATTTGTTTTTTCTTCTTCGTCTGCAAAATGAAAAACAAACAAACAAACATTTTTTCTTTTTTTTTTTTTTTAAGGGGATGTTTTTATAAAAAAAAGGGGTAAATTACTCACCAATATTTATTTGACTCGGGGGTTTTTCTTTGTTTTTTACAACACTTGAATTTTCATCAATATCCGGCTCATTATTATCAACATGGTCGTCATTGTCCTCCTCCTCGTCTTCGTCCTCGTCGTCGTCGTCGTCGTACGCTACACAATTTTTTTTTGACACCTCGTTTCTTCGCTTGTTAAAAACTTTTGACTTTTTCCGGAAAAGCGAAAATACGAGGCTGGAATGATTTGAGCCCGTGGTTGAAAATCCACTTGATCAATGCGGCGTTGATATCCTTATCATAATTTCTTTTAGCTCATGTTTTTAACAAGAGTCTCAGACTTTTAAAAACTATAAATAAAAAAAAAAAAAAAAAATAATAATAATAATAATAATAATAATACAATGTATTCCATGAATAAATAAATAAATAAAATAAAATAAATAAATAAACAAATAATTTGTAATTTTTTTTATTGTTATCATTTTGCACTTTGCATTCCTCCTACCCTCCCCCTCCCCCTCCCTTCCCCTCCCGTATTTATATTAATTTATTGATGAATAGATAAGAAAAATTTTATTTTGCAAAAAATAATAATAATAATAATAATAATAACAATAGGAAAAACAGTAGGAGGCTTTTGAAACGTGACGGACACGATGACGGATGACTCACTTGATTTAATCAAATAAAAATTTCAATTTTACAACAAAAAAAAAAAAAAAAACAAAAAAAATAGAGTTCAATAAATTTTTTTTTTTTTTTTTTTATTCAGGAAATATTTATTATCTCTGTATAATTATCGTCGTGATTACGTTGTTTTGAAACCCTTAATAAAGAACAATGTAGTAGTACCACCACTACCACCACCACCACCACCACCCACCACAAATACATGACAATGAAAAAAAATAATGATGATGATGATGATGATGATGATAATGTCGTATTAAACTATAATTATTAGAATGTCACTCGATATAACCAATTATTATTATTATTATTATTATTTTTTTGTAATAAAAAAAAAAAAATTTTAAAGCGATAAATTATTCTTTTTGTTTTGATTTTGTAACACAAAACATAATTGTAAAATAAAAAATTTATAAATTAAACCTTATGTATGTAATTTATGTAATATTTCTTTTCCTACAAAAAAAAAAATCACCTCAAATATATTAAATTATTATTATTATTATTATTGATACTTAAATGCAAAAAGTAATTATCGAGATGTTATCACTTGCACTTGATGTAAAATTTTATAATAAACATGACACCATCTCCTGTTTGTTTTTGTTTTCCTCGATTAAATCGAATTGTAAAAAAAAACTCGACAAACTCCATACACGACACAATCGTTAAATCATTTACGAGATGAGATTTTTCTCTCTCTCTCTCTCTCTCTCTCTTGATATTAATGAGGAAGTTACATTTATTTAATGCAAATTTTTTTTTTTTTTTTTTATTAACAGAATCAAAAAATAATTAGTCATTTGATAAAATTAGTATTTAATTAGTAAAATTATCACACTTTTCTTTTCTTCTTCTTTTCGAATCATTCGATAATATGTAGGTATGAAACTAGGAAAAAAAAATTTTCCTTTTTTGTTTTTAAATTATGGGAAATGAAAAAAAAAAATGTTGGAGAGAATAATTAGACGACAACAATGATACATATATGTATGGTGTAAATCTCAAGTTCATGACCTTGATTTTCAATCAAATCATCATCATGCAACCAAAAAGATATTTTTCTTCATATGGAAGCTGCCGGGGAAAAAAAAATGCAATACAACCAAATCGAAAAATAATTTTTACTCTCTATATTACATCATTACCTCAAAAAAAAAAATTTTGTAAAGTAATTTAGTGTAAAAATTGTATTTTTAAAGGTAAAATCAATCTGAAAAACAGTACAAAATGGAATAAATAGGTATTATCAAAGACTCATGCCTGTAATAACGAATAAATTAATATTTATGAACGATGATTAAAAAGTTTTTAAAAAAAAAACTAACAAGTTTTTAAGAAGGAAAAACCTTTTTTGTTTAAACACATATTTTAATATTTAAATTTGTGGGGGGAAACAAAAAAAAAAAAAAAAAATTATAATTTAAGATGGTAATTAACCTTTTTTTAAGGTTTCGATTTCTTTTCGTTACCCCTGCATACACACATTCATACCAAGATTCTTTCATTTCGATTAAAAACTAAATAAAAGATGGCTAATTAAACACAAACACATGTAATGACATATAATAAACAAGATAGAACCTGAATATAAAACGATTTTTCGTACAGGTACGATAACATGATAATAATAAAAATGTTATTTATTGTAAATCTAAAATTAAATTAAATTTAAGACGCATTGAAAATAATTTATATATAAGTCCGTTGGAATATTTAAATCAAAATCGATTATGTGTCAATAATAAATAAATAACAGTTTAAATTATTATAATAAGATTTAAGAGAAAATAATAATAATAATATGTAAAAAATTAAAAATTTTGTAAATAAATTCTTTCGTCATATGATTCAACCTTCATCCAATATACTTACGATTAGACACAATTCGAATGAGTACAATTTTTAAAATTTTTATCAACACACACAATTTTTAGTTTAATTAATTTAATATGAATTATGTAAGCATTAAACTTTTAACGTTAATCAATTTAAAATAAATAAATAAAATTAAAAAAAGTTAAAATAAAAAAAAAAAAAAAAAAACAGCAAATCAATCTTTGTTAATGAGCAAATGATCTCTCTTTAATGAGAGCCAGACTAAGATTCATAAGGAATAAAAATGAATTCATTCATCAAAATGATCAAGATGATTTCACAAAAAAAAAAAAAAAAAAAAAAAAATAGAATGAAATATTCTTAAACGTGAGTATTTAATTATTATATATATTCGGATGTTAACGTAATTAAAAAAAATATTCGTTTACTTACACTTATATAATTAATTTACAACTGCGACATTGTATGCAATCCAATGCCAACTTTCAATAACGTATGTTTTTCATTCTGCTCAAAAAAAAAAATAATAAATTGTCGGGTCATTAGACCGGTGATCGGTTTGACAACAAAAACGCTCCGCCTTTTCGAACGGTAATTTTTTTGTTCAAAAAATCGTCAAAATGTTTTCTTTCAAATTTTACTACCATTCAAATTAAATTTTAAGATTTATTTGTTATTAGATAAATTGATAAGATATTTATTATCACTTAGAATTATCATTATTACGATATCATCATGAAAGTATTTACAATTTGTGGGAGATAATAATTTTAATAAACAATATCAATTAAAAAAATTTTTTATTTAAATAAATACAGCAAAAATAATTATATATATTATAATACAATCTTGTTAATTAATATAATATAATAAAACATTTTTTTATTAATAGGTTCACTAATAATAAATTATTTATCATAAAAAAAAAACTGTTAAAACTATTTTTTTTTTAAAATTTATTTCAAACTCGAAAGGAACATGAATTTGAAAAGAAAAAAATATTTTTTTTTGGTATTTTCGATATTTAATTCATACTTTTGAAAGTTATAAATTTTCTGCTGGTGTTATTCCAAAAAAAAAATCATATGTAACATGTTTATTGAATTTATGTTTATAGATTCAAAATGGCTGTGTAACATTTTCTTAAACATAAATAACAACATTTAATTTTTTTCTACTTAGAATCGAATAACAAAATTAATATGATTATTTTATTGATATTTTTTTATTTAAAAGAATCAAATTATTCTTTTTACATAAGCAAATGTAGACTTAGTTAAATAACTATTTTTTTAAACGCCTTAAATTGTATGTTAGCTTCGAGTAATATTGAAAATATTAATTGGAAAAATTCTGTCGATATTTGTACGAAATTTTTATGTAAATTGCCCATTTTAACTCACATAAATTCTATTATTAAATAAAATTTAATTAAGCAAAGGAAAGCACTTTGATATTAACATGTAGTAGGAAAAAATTATACAATTTTTCTTTTATCAACATTGAATTACGATTTAGGTTGCCAAAATTTACTGCTTCCTCTAGTACCTTTCGATTTAACCACTGGTTTTTTCGTTTTCTCTCCAGTTTGCGCCAAAGCTTCTCTAGATTCATTATTAATTGTTTCATCATTTTCTACAGCATTTGTTTTAAGTGTTTTTTTAATATTAGCAATTTCTTGTTCAATGGCTTCCCTATGTTTTATCTTTTGATTTTTTTCATTATTCGCTTTATTAACTTGAGATTCGATGCATGCTAAAACAGCTTCACACGAATCGCACCATTCTTGAAGAGTATTTACAATTGCTCCAATATCTTCTGGTCTAATATCTCTTCCTATGGCATAATCAATTTCAAGTTGACTGTTTTTTTGATCTAATTTACCTTGAATTATATCAGAATAAATTGCTTCTATAATTAAATCTTCTAAATCTCTAACATTTTTCACATCGAGCTCTTGAAGTAATACAGAATAAGGTATGCATTTCATTTTAGTTGCTAATGTGACTATTGTCAAATGTTGAAGTTTTTTCTTTTGAATATCCGTCAGTTCGATAAATTTACTTTTATTATTTAAATATTGCCTGTAAGTGCCGTAAGCAAACAAGTTAAGAGTATTGAAATAATTAGAGTGTGGCCCATTGTCAAGCTCTAGAATATTTGGCATATCCAATAATTCTCCGAAAACGTGAACACCCGGCGCTTCCAAAACTTGTTTAATTAACTCTAGAGCAGCTGCTCCTTTTGTACTTTTAGCCAAAAGAACAAATTGTTCTAATGGATTACTCCCCGTGGCAGAATTTTTATTTTCTATTATCGAATTGTTTTTCATATTTTTATTTCACAATACACCTACACGACTTTAATATATTTGTTTGAATTCGACTTCAGTGCTGCCAACTATATTTTACATCCATTAACGGTACGTTGCTGAACTAAACTACTAGCGCTCTCTACGTAATGTAATACATTAGTCAAAGGAAAATTATTATTATTTACCTTTTTTTCTTCCTTTTATTCGTTTATTAAATTAATATTTAATTAATAAAAATAATAATTAATATTTCGTTTAATCAAAAATACAGTTAAAATTATTTTATTATTTCAAAACAATTCACATATAATTTAACTAGTTTACAATAAGCAAAACAAACATTTACAAGGGTAAAAAAAAAAAAAATTTTTATTTAATTGACTGACAGACATTTTACATTCGTTTTTACATTTATAATTTACCCCGTGAAAAAAAAATATATAATAATAATTAAAACAAGGAATGTCATTAGAAAATAACTGATAAAAATTGATAAATGACACAACAGAATGAACACATTAATCTCAATACAATTAATTATTTTTAATCGTGTAATAAGAGTTCATAATCAATTAATTTTTTTTTTCAATGATTTTTCTATAAAATTACAACATTTTGTAATTTTTTTTTTTTTTTGTTCAATTGTACTACTACTACTACTACTACCATCATTTTCGAGTGTAACATTCGGCGATTAAATATTTACAAAAAAAAAAAAAATGCAAAGATTAATCGTATAATTGAAAAAATTAAAAGTTTAAACATTAAAATTAAAATTTTGTACTTTTTGTTTTGTGCGTGTAGCATATACATATATTTATACATAAATATTATCATTATTATCTATTTATTCTTTATTATAAACGACAACAAACTTTTTCCCCATTTAAAATTTTCCTTCAAATCTCATTTTTTATATACGATCAATAATAAATTATCATCATTATTATTGATTTATCGATTTACAATATTACATGAAAAATATCAACATTAAAGCATTCCATTATTATTATTATTATTATTATTATTAATTAAAATATCTCATTTTTTATTTATTAAAAATTATTAAAATTTAAATTAGCTGCTATTTTATTATATCTCGGTTTTTGCGAATAAAATTTCGACGATGAAACCGTTGAATTTTTCTGAAATCAAAAAAAAAAAAAAAAAAAATGAAATTAATTATTATTATTATTATTATAAAAATTATTACTCTATGAAATTAAAAAAAAGCCCAAACGAACGATTATATAAAATAATTACGTTTGATTCCTGAGGAGTTGTTTGATTCGGTTGACTTTTATTCGCGATTTTTATCGATTCGTTATTATCATTATTATTACTATTACTATTATTATTATTATTAGTGTTTTGTTTCGTCGTCGCGATGGGTTTGATCGTTTTCATACCGGTTATGGCTTGAAGAGGCACAAAACTTAAGGCAGATGATTTCGGTGGTGATTTGCATTCGGATGAATTTAATTTAGTTTGATTCGAATTACTCCCGCTCTGCAATTTAAACCAAAAAATTATTTTTTATCCATCGAATTTATTTGAAATAATTTAATATCATTTATTTACTTCCGTTTCCGTTTTTTTCCCGAAATTTTTAACGACGGATTCGTTTTTTGGAAAATTCAAATACGACGATTTCGATTTCGTACTTTTCGCGACCCATTGCCTCGGGGGTTGCGGCAACTCGTGCGGTAAAAAATCATTTTTTTTCTTTAAAATTTTATATTCTTCTTGATCGTGGTAAAAATCATCGGACGAATCGTTAAATTTCGCCCCTTTCCATTGATTATGATTTATCCTTCTCCTCCACTCTCCCACTCCCCCATCGTGCGAAACCCTGTCACCGTCTCGGGAAAATATCATGACGTCACCTTTTCCCATTTTCTCCTTCCCATCATTCAAACTCTTCAATATTTCTTTGGCGACCATTTCGCTTGCATCGTATTTATTATCGCATAATTGACTATTATAAAGCTTCCCGTTCGACCATAAAATTTCTCCCACGACGTGTTTATTTCCGACATATTTAAAATTTAAATTTGGTATTCTAATATTATTATTCAAACAATAATTATTCAATTGGTCCATGTAATTAAATTTTGTTTTTTGATTATGATTTTCCGCCATGATCGTCGAATGCGGATAATGATGATGAATCGGTACGGAAGGTGATTTTCCCGTTTTTTTTCCCATCGTTGATATCATCCCGTCGAAAAATGATTTCACCGGATCTTCTATGACTCCCGTCGTCGTCGTCGTCGTCGTTGATGATGATGATGATGATTTTTCCGAATTATCAATTTTCAATAATTTTTTCAAAACGTTCGTCGTTTCGTTTTCGGATTTACCACATTGCAAATCCGTCCACATTTTCGTATAACGATCATCATCATCATCATCGTTATTTTTTTTAAATTTTTCCCCGGAAATCGAACTGTCGAATTTTGCAAATGCGGATGTTATCCTTTTCCCGTTCCCGTCTCCTTTCGATCCTTTGAAATTTTTTTCACTTTCTTCAATTTTCGAAAGACCGTCGTTATTTAATTTTTGCACGACGTCTTTTTTATCCTCCGTTATATTCAATAACGAACATTCCGACATTTTGTAATATTTATATTCTATCGAATGTATCGTTTCGCCCCCCAAAAATGGCTCGTCAAAAAGTACTCCGTAAAAATTTTCATTTTTTTCTTCTTCATCTTCGTAAATACCTGACGGGTAAAAAAAATTTTATGTAAATTTTTTTGTCGATGATAATATACAAAATATACCGATAATATTACCGATTATCACTCCTTTTAATCCTACGGGAACGGGACCGGATGATCGTATGGAAACAACTCTATCGTATAAAGAATGAACGACATTAACGTCCGGTGGTAAAACGTTCAAATTCAATTCACTCTACGAATGAAAAAAAAAATTTCAATTTAATTTCAATTATTTTTAAAATAAATTAAGACTGGATGAATGAATGGATGGATGGATAGATACCCTGTATAACAAATTCGGATTGACGAATATATTTTGAATTTTAACATTTTCTTCGTTATTCGTCAATGCTTCGTTTATTTTTAAAATTTCATCCTTTTCCAACATTTCCGAATTTCCCGACACGAATTCTAAATTTTTATATTCTAAACTTTTAAGCCAATCTCTTAATTCGATTAATCTTTCTACCTCTGAAAACAAAAACAAAAAAATAAAAATAAAAGTAGGTCAAAGTTTTCAATAAAAGGGTATTCCCCCCCTAAAAATTTTCCCAACTCACTCAATTTAGGTTGAAATTCATTATTCGAAAGAAATTTAAAATCATCGAGAGAGGACAAAGCTTCGACAACTTCCGGAAATTTAATCCTGTACATTCGGGCAACTTCGACGGCTTTTTTCGAATACATCCAAACGTTTTTTTTTTTCGCCGCATATCCCATAATTCCCTGATTCCTTTTATTTTGTTTCAATACCAATCCAATGTTGATTTTCGATTCTTTTTTAAATTCCGGATCGTCGACGTCGACGTATAAATACCCGGTCATGTGACAAAAAACTTCGTAATCGATTCCGGCCAATCTACTCGCTTCTCTACCTGAAAATTTAAATAATGAGAGCATGTAATAAACGTGGGAACGACAATCACGCACAGCTAAATATTATTATTATTATTATTATTATTATTAACGCACTGTAGTAGTATTCTGTTTTTTTCCCGTGCAATTTCAAATTTTCCAACGTGTTTTTCAACAGAGACGATTTGGATTCCGTGACTTGTAAAGCCACTTCCAAACGGCTCCCCGGTAATAAATTTGAATTATCTAAAATTTTTCCCATCGATCCGAAATGTGGTTGTCCTAAAAACAAAACCGATGATCCGACGGGAAATGCATCTTTAACGGTTTTATAATTTGTATTATTCAAATCTCGAATTAAATCCGTGACGAGAGTTTGTAAAGGATATTCTACGATTTCCGACGACCACTAAAATGATAATAATAAGATTTTCCTTACTCAATTATTATTATTATTATTATTTAAATATTTTTTAATAACGCGATTTTTCCGATCGTCATCTAGAAACATAGATACTTAATTTTCCTTACCAATTTTTCATTCACAGCATTACCCATTGAATCAAATACGTATTTTTGACCTTTATTTTTTTTAACGTAAACTATGACCTCGACCGGCCCTATTTTAATTGCTTTCCTTTTCGAATATTTCGTTTCGAATGCATTTGCACACGCGATAAATTGTTTAACTTTACTCTCGTCCAATGTATCTCTCCTAATTTCCTTATCCCGGATTAAAGTATATTTAATTTTACCATCCGACACTGCTACAACTCTAAAAATTTAAAAAAATTTCATTTGATTCCCGCGGGGGGGGGGGGGAAACATAAATGCGAGATATTTTAATTGAAAATTTCAAGATAAAAGATCCTCTATACCATTTTTTTAATAAAATTATATAAATGATAACTCACTTGGCTTCATCTAAAAATGGCCACCTCACGTGAACAATTTTTCCCAATAAATCATCGGCTACATTTTGTAAAGATGTCATTTCGTTTTTTTCCAACGTGAGCACGACGCTTATATCATTCCCGGACCACGTCCATTGTTCCAAATTGATTTGCATTATGCAACTCTGTAAAATCAAAAAAAAAAAAAATTCATGCACCGTCGCCATCGCCATCACCATCACCATCACCATCATCATCATTTTTAAATAATATACACAAATTATAATAGGATAATAATAATAATAATAAATTAAGAATATTACGGTGTATTTTAAATATTTTAATCTTGGAAAAACCGGCCCACCTAAAGGCGAAACACCCGGTCTTAAACCGAAGACCATTTTCGATTTGTCAACCAAAATCGAATTATGCCATTTTTCAATTACTTGCGCATGATTTGCTAAAACGTCAGGGAAATGATTCGAGATTTTATAAACTCCTAAAAAAAAAAAAAACATTTATTTATGTAAGGTAATAAAAGGTATACACATTCAGGTATAAGGTATAATTAATTAAAAAAAATTACCGAGATTTTTATCCGTGTATGTATAAATAAGCATAGGAGCATGACTGTTTCTTATTTTTTCTTTTTCTGTTAATTTATTTCTTAACGGTGTAGTATATTTTAAAACTTCATCCTATAAAAAAACACATTTTATGTAAAAATAAATAAATAAATAAATAAATTTAAAATTATTATAATTATTTATTAACCTGATCGACGAATGGAATTAAAATAATAGATTCCCAATCTGCTTTTTTACCATTTAAATCCCTTTTAAAATCATCGGGAAAAAAATCTTTTAGCGGGGAGTCAGTAGAATTCATTAAATCGTGATAAACTTCTGGAAGATAATTTTTTCTAAAAAAACGAAATTTTCCTTTTTTTTTAATTTTCCTTAAAAAAAATCATCAACGAGAAAAAAAAAAAATTGTTTATTTTACAAACCCCGAAGCTGGAAGTATGGACACCAATTGATCAAATGGTAATAAAGGTTCTCCTTTATTATATTCCAGATTATAATCTTCGAAATTTTTAATATCTGATAAAAAAGGGGAATAATGATAAGGATAATACCAAGTCCAACTCGCACATCCGTGAAAATAATAAAATAAAATCCATTGAATTGTTTGAATATAATTTTTTGTCAGATTTTTTGATATGTCCCTTAAAAAAAAAAATAATAAATAAATTTAAATTTCAAAACCTTTTCATTATTATTATAATTAGATTTTTGGGATAAATATTTGTAAAAAACTCACTCCGTCATTTCATCAAAACACATTTTATCGCTATAATAATTTTTTTTCTTCATTTTAAATTCAAATAAAAATGTATCATCATCATCATCATCATCATCATGATTTTCTTCTTCGTCGGAAAATTCAAACATATCATTCGTTGATTTAATTAATTCTTCTAAATCGCTTTTTCTTTTTTGAGATTCATCTGATAAATCATCCTGTTTTTAAAATAAAATAAATTTAAAAAGGAATAAAATAAATTTTTTTTTTTGGTAAATTTTCCATGGAATACAAAAAAAAAAATATTAAATTTACATCATTTTCAAATGGTCGTAATTGATTACATTTTCCTTCGAGAAAAGCAAGATCGGCAAATGTTTCCCTAAATGATTCCATATCGTGTTCGGATAATTTATTTAAAAATTTTTGAAATCTTGGTAAATTTAAATATCCATTTAAATTAATGTAACCGTCTAATGTTTGAATTATTTTTTTGTATGCCTCGAGCACAACCAAAACGCCATTCGTATCGATTTGTATATTTGGTAGATTTGGTATAAAATCATTTCCCATCAAAAAAGTCATAAGAATCTAAAAAAATAGAAAAACAATCAATCAATCAATCAATCAATAAATCAATCAACGTATTAACGTAAAGTTTTTTTTAAAAATATGCCTTTTTAAATAATTATGGTTAATACATATTAAAATTTACAATTAATTTTAAACCTAAACCTCCATGGAAAATGGACACAAAACCTTGGATTTATTATTGATAAAAACGAAAATAATTTCAATTAATAAAAAATAAAATTTAAATAAAAAATGTGAACAATAATCACTGCAACTGGAAAATAATGAATAATCGAGTAGTGATAATAGAATTTTCAAAAATTTATTTTTATAAATTAAATAATTTAATACCATTGCATTTTTCGTTTTTTTGGTTTTTTCCTCTTTTTTTTTTTTTTTAATAATTTTCATTCAGAGATATATACATATATATTCGGGTTGAAAATTTTTTCAAACTAAAAGCCACTTGCCCTTGTTTATTTTGACTACAAAAAAGTAAAAAAATAAAAAAAATAAATTTGCAAAAAAGATATTTCAATTTTAAAATTATTTATATAAATTTGTAATTACTATTAATTTATATTCTTTATATAAAATGCAAGCAGTTAATAGTTTTTATTTAATTTTTAAAACAAAAAAAATTTAAAAGTTTACGACAAACTTTTTCCATTTTCCCCCTTGTTAATCATAACACATACCCAATCATCGATCAGATGTTCCAAATCATATTCGAAAGGCAAACAACCTTTTAATTCTTGAAATTCTAAATCTAAATAATCTCTTAAAATTGATAAATGTACAAAAATATTTTTTTCTTCTTTTGATGCATTCGATTTTTTTTCTTTCGAACTGGAATCAGGCTAAAAATAATTTTTTAAATTAATAAAATCAATTATACACTAAAGTATACATTTTTAAGAGTTAATATTTACATCTCTTCTTAAAATTGAAACATTTATTTCATGTAGTGCAAGTCCAAGAAGCATTAAATCAGCATCAGAACTATAAATACAATGTCTAATGTACGGATCGAAATCTGATGTCGTTCTCAGGTACCTAATATAATCCATAATTTTATGCTCTCCTTCTCCAGGAGTCTTATTTAAATCAAAAAACAAAAAAGAAAAAAGTTATTAATTTTTAATTCTGGCATTTGAAAAAAAGTTAAATTTAAATATTTGCTTACTTTATACCCTGAATATATAACTACAATTTTTTGCCACATGGAATCTGTCGATATTTTTTTCCTAATAAAATAATTTAAATGCTTATCTAATTCTTCCATAAATTCTGTACCAGGACTGATACATAATGAATTAAAACTGAAAATAAATAATTTTTAGCAATAAATAATTTTATCCCTATTGTAAGACTAGTATTTTTTGTAATTAATGTACTTCTCGTCTGGAATCGGTTTGCCTTCGGCCAATAGCTTCTGATTTTCATTTTCTAATTCTTTAGCCGCTTGAAACCTTCTTCCTCTTTGATTATTCATTTTTGCTTTTGGTGCGACTCCATCGACAGATAAGAAAAATAATTTTTTGGGTTTGATTAAATTAAATAAAAACTAAAATCAAAATTATAATTACATTAAATTTTCTATAACACAATTAAATATACGAAATAATAATTTTTTCTTTTCTAATATTAACTTACCTCTATATAAGTAAATATTTTTGAAAAAATTTCTTTAGTTTTCCCACTTGCCGTTTCATCTTTAAAACACACATGTATAATTTCATTTAAATCGATATAAAAATTTTCAAAATGAGGAACCTAGAAAATTTGAAATTTTAAAATATGTTTATCATTTTATTTATTTATTTAATATAAATTATTAAAAGATAAATATATTTTTTCATATTAATTTTTTTTTTGATCTAAATTTAAAAGAGAAAAATTTTAATGTAAGCATATGTGTATGTGACAAAAAAAATAATTTTATGTAATTGTTTTTTTTTTTTTTTTTTTTTGGGGTAAATTAAAGCATAATGTTGAGTGAAATCGTACATAATTTTATCTTTTTCGATTCATCGAATTTTCGTTTCAAAGAAATAATAAATCTTGAAAAATTATTTAGTAAAATATAAGGTTTAAATTGGAATTAATATAAATGTATAGAAATAAAATTTCTCACTTGATGAACTTCCACATAATCCGTTACACACGGATATCTTCTATTTATAAATCGATACAACCTTGGAACTCCCATCTTTAAATAATTATAAATAAAATAATATATATCTGAAAGTGTTTAATTTTTTTTTTTTTTTTTTTTTAACTCTAACAGATTTTTAAAAAAGAATATTCAATATTTTTCCCTTTGAGTTACAACATTAATATTTCTTTTTGACTTAACCAGCACAAAGACAAAGCTGTTTACGATGTTGAACGATTAATTACCGCAAAAAATTTACACTAGCAAAAATTTCAAGACCGTTAATTTTTTTCTATCTTATTAAAAACCGTTACGTGATATAAATTTTCTATTTGTCATTTTCGTTTGAATGTTTAGGGGGAAAAAAAAAAAACAAATTTTTTTTTAAGCTTATGAAAAAATTATTTTTATTGTAAATCTTATTAAAAACGTATAAATAAAATTTAATAATTTTATTGTAAAATTGTTAGGAGATGTTTATAAATGTTGTCCGTTTTGGAGGCTTTTACCAGTGCGACTATGAATGAATCTTTTTGACTTGCTTCCGTTAACTAAAATGTAAAATGTACGTTGTTATTTTAACCCTATAAAAGTTAACCATCCGAAAAAAAAAAAATTTCTTTTAACGAACGAACCTGTTTATAAAAATGCACGCCCAATAAACACATCAACTTTTTATCTTCGTCGTTTGTCATTCTTACGCGTGATTGCACAAGCGGGAATAAAGATCTGAGCCATGGATCTTTGCTGGCACAAATGAAAAAACAATTTAATATCCACACGGACATCGATGTCGGCATACCGTGTATGAGATTTGGTAATGAAAAAACAATCCAATCTTCCAATATATTCAATTCTGCTCTTTCAAATACCTACACGAACACACATAATAATAATAATTTTTTTCTTTCAATTAAGTAATTGGGAAGAATAAAAGCACCATCCCCACCTCCCCCCATCAAACTTAATTTAATTACTTTGAAAAGAAGACCGGCTAAAATTTTTTGATGTGGTTGTTGAGATGAAAGAAATTCCTGTATCACTCTTGTAACTATATCGGATGCTGTGAAATCCATTAGAACATAAGAGAGAACTTCTCCAACCGTTTCAGCTTCGTTCGGATAACTTTTTTTCAATTTATTAAAAAGCGCGTTGATTTTCTCCATGTCTTTCATCACTCTTTCCGGATCTTCTTGTCCAGTCACCAACTGTCTTATATCTTTTATTCTTTTGTCTGAAATGAATGTATAATAATAATAATAATAACAACATTTTCCACATTTAACAACATTATAAAAAAAAAAAAAAAACTCCAAATTTAATAAGAAAATTAAAAAACCTAAAAACGATAAAACCATCATGAGTTGTAAACCGTGCTCACAACTTATGCTCCCCGTCCTGTGGGAAATTATTTCAAGGGAAACTTTTGAAACTTGATCTTTGAATTGATCGTCTATGACTGTGGTGAGAAGTAATCGTTCAACACCCTTTTAAAAAAAAAAATTTTTTTACAAAAATTATCATTAAATCAAAACGAATTAAACGAAACCATTTTCTCTCTCTCTCTCTCTCTTACTCTTATTAAAAGTGTCACTAGAAAATCCGGACACGATTTATCTCTCAGAGTGCTTAATATGTACGTCATAAATTCGTCTTTCAAATAACCGAGAGACGATTGATAATTTTGTAGGAGGTAAAATATAAGAGACCAATGACAACGTTCGTAATCTTCCGTGATTGTTTCGCTGGAAAATTAATAACGATAAGCAACGCGATAAAAAAATAAAAATAAAAACACAAAGCAGAAGACATTATTTTATAACTCACGTTTTACATTTAAATTGTTGCACCACTTCGAGTGCCACCGGTAAAAACGTATCGACGATATTCGCAACAAAATTTGCTTCATCCCTTTGAAAATTCGAACCTGGCGGTGGTAGAGATTTGTGATTGACGGCGTAGCAAACCACGTAACTTTGTAGCAAAAATAAAAGACTTTGTACCGTTGCTATGCGACAGGGATAAGAATTTGATCTCAGCATTAATTTTTTTACACTTTCGCAGACTTCATTATCCTGACAGCAAAAAAAAAAAAAAAAAAAAAATTTGAATAATGAATCGTCAATAATCATCGCAAATAAAAATTTTTCAAAATTTACCGGAAGTACTATGGCTCCGGCTTTCGATGCTCCGAATATAATCAATGGTAAAAGAACTGTGTCTTCTGCTGACACGATTTCATCGATTTTAAGACAAAAATTAAGCAACCATTGAAATTGAGATATATCCGTGAATAAATCCGATATGACGATGGCACTTTTCAACGAGGAAATTATTATTTTTACATCCGGCGAAGTCTATTAAAATCAATCAAATTTTGTTTTTGTATTTTAAATTGGTAGAAAAAAAAATTTAAATAAAAATTAGAAATTATACTCACCTGATGTATCCACTGACTGTATAATTCGGTTAGGAGGTACACGCAAGAGGGTAAATCCAACCCTTTCGAATTTAATTCTTTCGTGTGATTTTCATACAATTCCACGTGACTCGTTATTTGTTTCACCGCCGTCCACAAATATTCAACGGAAAGCAATCCGAAAACGTACCTTAAAATTTCATTATTATTATTATTATTACTATTGTTGCTGTTGTTGCTGTTTCATCGTTGAATTTCATCAAAAACGTTTAATACTTGTCATCTCTTTTCGAAATTTCCAAATTATCCAAAAAATGATAATATCTATGAGCGATTAAGTCTTTACCATTGTTACCACTCCCCAAAAGTGGTAATTTATCGTAAAAATTTTTCATTTTTAAAAAATCTCGTCCGTGATGAATAAGTTTTTCTCTTTTGAAATCCAACAGCGTGCTTTTAAGAAGTGTCGTTATCCCTTCGACGGCAGCAACACTCGTCTAAAAACACGAAAAAAAGTTCACATTTAATCCCTGAAAAAAAAAAAAAATTATATTAAAATTATATGGCAGTACCTGTACGATGAACCTCGTTTCTTCCAATGGTATATCACCTTGCGTGTTGAATCCGACGACTCCCAACAAAGCCACCCATATTTCTTCAAATTGTTGTTTATTATTCCAACCGATTATTGAAAATCTCGTTGTAAAATTTTCTATGTATTCGATATCTTGCATGTCTACATTTTCAGGTACTTTTAATACGTGTGCGCTAAATTCAGGTATCCGACACAAATCGATAATTAAATCCCTTAAACAAAAAAAATATATATATACCGTTTCGGAATTATTTAAAAAATTATTTTTAGTGTTATTTCATATTTACCTAATAGAATACGACAAATAAGTATCAGGTAATGTTTTCCTACGTTTACACGTTATTAATTTCGTTAGAAAATTTAAGACGTCTAATTCGTCACGATTCGATAAATCGTTTTCATTATTTATAACAAAAGTAAATCGATTTTGAGATATTAAATAAATAACAATGTGATAAATATGTACAATGGAACCTTTTAATTTTTTACAAACGTACGATTGTGATATATTATTAATTATATTTAAATTTCTCAATATGAGACTCAAACAGAGGAAACTATTTTTCATATTTATTTGATAAATTTTGTATCTGCATCGTTTCGATTCCTGATCACGTATAATCCAACCTAAAATCTTAAAATAAAAAGAAAAATCATTAATAAATAAGTGACAAATATAAAATTCTTTTTCCGCCATCTTTAATTTCTAAATAATCAAATGTTAACTTACATCGAGACATAATATTCCAAATTCAAATATTCCAACGGAAAAATCGCATTCGATAATAGAATTTTCATTGTAAAAAATTTCCAACAAATGATTAACTCCCGGTAACAAATTCCATATTTTTCCATTGAGTTTTTTATCGGACATTATTTTTTCGATCACTTCCGGTGTATTCGTATCCACGTTTAACACATTTCTAATTTTTTTTATTCCATCATTAATTTCCTTTATTGAACGTAATAAAAAAAATTTCGATGCTTTGTAAAGAGAATCCGTAGAATCTTCATTTTCTACATCCTCGCATTTCAATCTTTAAATAACAAAAAAAATAAAAATGGCCATCGACGGATGTGCTAAAGAAATCAATTTTTTTTTTTTTTTTTTAAATTTTCAATAAATTTCTACCTTATGTTCCTTTTATAAATCAAACAATCTTTTAACAAATCCATATTAAAATCCGATAATGAAAAAACATTTAAAATTTTTTCGTATTTTAATTTATTTATAAGAGGAGCCATTGCCATTCCTTGCGATCTCTCTTGTGTGCATCTACGATTTTGACAAATCATTATTATTATTAATTATTATTAAGGGAACCTTAAAGAAAATTTTCTTTTTTACCCGTATTTAACTTGAGCAAAGTACCATTCTTCATCAAGTTTATCAATATTTTTTATATATTGTTCTTCCACAACAGGATTCGAATCGATATCTGTGAGTGAGGATTCAAAAACTTGTTTGCTTAATCTTTTTAATAAATTCCATAAATTAAAATGTCTGAAATTTAATTTTTAAAAAAAATTTTTTATATTTTTTACCCAGACGAATAACTTTTTATGTGTACCAATAATACCTTCGAGCATATTTATCATCTTTGAAAAAATTCAATAATTCATTAAAAGTTTTTTCGTCGATTTTTTCCAAAACTTCTTTTCTCGAAAGTGTCAAGTAAAATTCAACGTGTCGACTCGCTATGTTTCCAGCCAATAGGGAAAGAGCCAATTTCGACGAAGACAAATACCTTTGAACGATTAAAACGAGAAGGGGAACGCTGTGACCACTCTCTGTTAATTCCAGAATCCTCAATAATTTTTCCACGAATTGCGGCGATTCAGAAATTTCGAAATCATTCGACGATATTGATTCGATTAAAATTTTCCAATCCGGCGTTTTTGCTATCATTATCAAAAGTTCTTTGACCGGAATTTCCCGAGATAAAATAATTATTTGCTCGATGTTATTAACTAATACGTAATGCAATGTTTCGACGTCGCTCAAATTGTCACACTGAAAATGATTACGAATTAGTTACGACCGTCTAATCCCCGACCCGATTTGATTGAATCTTACCAAGTAATCGCAAATGGCGACAACGCTAGACCATTGAACCAATCTTGCAGACATGTTAACGGGTTTGGATAAAACATCTTTCCAATACATTTGAGAACAGCAATTGATGAGAGTTAGAAAATATGAAAATTGAATCGTCAACAGGGGACAAACGTAAATAAATTTTTTAAATGGAGAAAAAATGGCCGGAAGAGAGTCCTGCTCTCTCGCCAATAAATTTCTAAGTGAATTTGTTATTCTATGAAAAGTCCCTGAAAAAAAAAAAAAAAAAAAAAATTAAAATTAAAATTATTAAACGGAAATGGG
This sequence comes from Pediculus humanus corporis, assembly GCF_000006295.1. NCBI lineage: Eukaryota > Metazoa > Arthropoda > Insecta > Psocodea > Pediculidae > Pediculus > Pediculus humanus. The sequence goes on along the minus strand of NW_002987875.1, from coordinate 643,849 downwards.
GGGTCTTGTCTCGATTAAATTTCGTACCTGATTTTAATATGTGATAAACGCAAAGGAAAAATTTCGAAAGTTTCCATTGCAAAACGTGAGACGAATTGATATTTTCCGAAATTTTATTTGACGCCATCATGATAACTTTTAATATGAATCTCGCCGCGGTTTCCGACGGTTCGTATATTTGAAAAAACGAATCGATGTTGAGAGGATCCTGTCCACCATTTTCAACATTCGGCGGAACAATTATGTTTAAATTAATGTTGGGCGATATTTCTTCTAAACGATTTAAAAATACATCTTCTTTAACGAACAATATCGTTTCTAATATAACCGTTACTTTCGAAAGCCATCTTTGAAAAGATATAAAACAATTCTACAAATTAAAATTCGCATGATGAAAAATTTCTTTTTTTTTTTTCTAGTGACGATCACTATGAATTTATATACTCACGTTATCGGAAGGCTCGACGAATAAAACTTTGAGAAAAGGATCGATAGGTCTTAGAACGTTTAAAGATAAAATACTCATGAGACCTATAAATGAACTTTGACCCTCGCAACTTTCTAATTTTAATCGATTCTGATTGGCTAGGGGAAGAACAACATCTACAACCTAACGTTTCCATTTATTTTTAATGAATAGTTTTTTTTTTTTTTTTTTTTTTTTAAATACATGGTTGAAATAATTGTCCTAACCTGTCTGGACCATCGCTTCCATCTTTCTCTTTCATCTTTTATTTTACTCTCTAGTAAAACTGATTTTATCAAATCCATAACGAGGGGAAATTCCACCAATTTTAACAATTTTGAAAACAGAACTTCTCGTTGCGTTTCCAAATCGCTATCCTCGGACAAATGTCTAATTAAAAAAACATCTTCCACGACAGGAATCAATGCCGGTAAACCTAAATTTAAAAAAATTAACGATAAGGTATTATAATTCGAAACAATTCCAATTGAAAACCTTAACAAATTTTAACTCACAGTGAGTTTGAACAGGTTGATCGCTAGCCATTAAATCGTCGCACAATTGCAAAATTTTTGGCATGCTGATTATGGGTTTTGAATGTTGTTTCGCATATGATAACAAAACCAAAAATTTAAATATTTGAGGTAAGAGAATTTCAATTCCTCTGAAATTAAATTATTATTTATGGACGCTATTAAACTTATAATTATTACATATTAATATTTTGTGAATAACGACAAAAACATACGGCATTTGTCCTCTTTCGATAAGTTCAAATTGTTTTAAAATAAAACTGACAAAATCCTGCTCTGGATCTAATATACAATAATTCAATCCCAATTGCATCAATTGATTTAATAAATTTAAAATGTGAGATTGTAGTTCAACATTTCCGGTTATCTTGTACATCTAAATAATACAAAAAATTTTAATTATTCGACTGAAATGCAAGTCAAAAAAATTTTTTTTCGAAAATTAAAATCACCTGAAAAGATGTTATGACCATGGGTTCGACAAGTTTTATGTATGTCGCCAAACATTTTTCATCCGGATTTTTTATTATACTTCTTCTCTCTGGTTTTCGGCGCCAGTGACTCAAATTTTCACATTCTAAAGAACTTTGATTTGCACGCCGTTGAATTTTTTCTACAATGGAAAAAAAAAAAAAAAAAAAAATTTTTTTTTCTCATACGTAAACTTAAAATTTGCGAGTTCAGTATACAACTCACCGGATAAAACTTTCGTTGGTATTTGATATAAGAAATCGAAAAAATTCGATCCTGAATAATTAAAAAATGGTATTTTTTTATCTTCCCAACACGAGGCCAGAGTTTTCCCGAAAAAGGATTTCAAAAGTTGACTGGAACAAATCAGAGTAGAATTTGGTTTTAACCAAATTACCAATTGAAGATATGATAATATTTCTTCGGCGCAACGTCCGGTTTCGCGAATGGTACTGACTTCTAATAAAATGGATAAAGTGTACAATGTGGATTCCAAAAGGTTTAAAAATTTATCACCGGCTGATTTTTCCAGTGATACCTGAAAACAAAAATAAAATATATTTTATACATTATATATAATTTTTCCGGTTTACTTTAATTTCTTACATACTTTAAAATTCGAGTATGCATTATTTAATAATTGTCCAAGTTTATAATATTGAGTTGCTTGTTTGACGACTTCGTTTGACATTTTATTCTTTTTTATTTCCGTTTTAACTGGTCCTTTCGGATCTACCTTTTTTACCGGTGATAACAAAGGCAAAAAAGAACTGTTGGTCGCGAAAGAATCAGAAACGTTACTCGAACGACCTTCTTCTATGATATGACCGTAGATATTTAAAACTTTAAGAACGTGAGTGAAAATCTCTTCGCTTAATCCGGACAACTACAAAAACAAACATTACATGGATTCAATTTACATTTTATTCCCATAATTTTATATTTATTATAAATACATGATTGAAAACTTGCCCTGTCCGATGTGAAAGCATTCCATAATTTTCCATCTTCTTTCGTTTCAAAATTAATTGATACGTGATAATTATTTTTTAAATTTGATACGCAGTGACCTAAAAAAAAAAATTTTTTTTTTAACGATACAAAAATAAAAGTATTCGTATCATTATTTAAAATAACAAACACACCAGCAAATAAATTGCCAATAAGAATCGTTGCATTGCTTAAAACCGTTAAATCTAAAAAATCTGGAGATAGAACAACTAATGAATGTACAAAAGCAACTAAATCGCTGGATAAATTATTATTATTTTCAATTGTATCCGTTGATGGTTTCGAACAATTCCAACCGTTGGGAAAACCAGTCGGTGGATATTTTTCCGAAAGGATTTTCAACGCTTCTATATATCCAGACTGTAAATAATTTGGTAATGTAAGAAGAAAAAAAAACTCATTTTCATTATAAATTATAAAAAAAAAATTTATATGTAAATACCGAACAATGTTTATTTTCGGAAATAATTAATAAATGACTTAATTTCGAGACAATGACAGATAGCGAATGTTCAATTTTACTATTAATATCAGATTTTTCACAATTCGTTGTCGCATAATATGAAAATGGTACAATCGAATTGTTTTTAAACATGTTTAAATTATTGATTGCCACAGTATCGAGATCGTTTGGAAAAGATTTCGCGTATTCCAATTCAAGAGATTTTCCCTCACACATCATGACCACAATTCTAAAAAAAAAAAAAAATGTCGAACAAAAGTAAATGAAAAAGGGTTTTAGTCGAGTTAAGGACAACTGAACCTTTAAAACCTACTCTGCCAAAGCTTCTGCGCTGGCATTTCTTACTCTAGCATCTTCATCACCCAAAAGAGTGATAACGGTATCAATCACATCCATTTGATAAGATTTACAATGTGTCAAATCAATAACTATACAATATGGAAGAACAGAAAATACTTCAACTAATTTAACCTGAAAATAAAAATTTAATTTATTGAAAGATGACAGGTAACAAAATCAATTTTTTTTTAAATTGAAAATTTTCGAATCTCACCTTAACTAACCAATAAGAATTATTTATTATTTGAGGTAAATACTGCAAAATGGGTAAAAAAACATAATTATAAGGCGAATGTAATATTGTTAATATGGAAATTTTAACACCGGCGAGTGCTTGTCGAACTCCGATTGAAGAATCATCTTTTAAACCCTGTTAAAAATACCAGAATGATAATAAATAAATAATTTACGAATTTTTTATTTTTATTAAATGATACCTTTAAAATAATGTTAGTCAAAAATTCGAGACTAAATTTTGAATCTTGTTCGTTGAATAAATTTGAATGTTCCATGGACTCTAAAAGAGCCGAATTTATAAGCGAACCTATTAATAGGTACACGCAGCCTCTGATATGAGGATCGCAATGATTATGATATTGTATAATATCAATTAAATATTTATCGGGATCTGAAATAATGATTAAAATTTTTTTTTTTTTTTCATCGTTGTTGTTCGTCGCAAATGGCAAAATTTTTCATTTTTTTTGTTTAGTTAACTTACATGCACTTGAAGTTTTAGACAATTTCATTTTCAATACAACCGGATATATTTTAAGAATGGAAGAAATGCAAGTTAAAGCTAATGATTTTATCGAAACTCGAATCGTTTTATCACTTTTCATTGTGCTATCCGGACCTGAATCCAGAAGAAAAGAAGCAGCTAAGTGTCTTGTGCAATAAATCAAAGGTACTGCAGCATCTGTAAAATTCCCGACGTCAATATTCTACAAAAAATATATCAAATAATTTTAAATAAAAAAAGTGTATTATTTAAAATTTTTATTTATTGAATTTCATTCGGTGTAAGTCACGTGATTCAGGAATATACATAAATTTTATAAAAACTTCAACCTCTTTTTTATATGTTGATACAAATATATAAATTTGAAATATTGCATTAACATTACCGATAAATTATTCTTATAATTTTCACTATCATCAGGTGTGTACAGGTTTTCTCGACTGTTATTTTTAGAGTACTGTACGAATTCATCTTCAACTTCTTCATCCACCACGTCTTCAACTTCTGCTTCGTTATCAAATAATAGAAGCGGTGGAGTATTTAATTCCGACATTATAGAACTTTCGTTATCCGAATCGTTGTCCAAAGTTGATTGACTTCCAAATAATTTGCCTGAATAACACAAAAGTAATTTTTTTATAGAAATTACCAAAAGTACAAAATGTAAATACTTTAATTTATTTTTTAATAAACGTGCCAATAAATTTTTCTTTAAATGGATTTTCGACAATTTTTGCATCATCATCTTGCTGCAGAGATTTTTCTTTTGATTTTAAAGTAGATTGTTTCAACCCATATGAATTTTTAGTAGAAATATTAAAAAACTGAGAAGACAATTCTACATCATCGAGAAGAAAGTCATCGGAGGGTGGCAATGAACAAGTAACACTCATTTCACCTAAAACAAATATTTAATAAAAAAAAATTTTGTTAACCTCCTGCAATTTTATAATAAAATTAATAAAAAAAAAAATAAATTACTTCCTGCTCTGCTTAAATTTTTTTTTTCTTTCATCGAATAAATATAACTTCTTGAAATTCCAGATGAAGATAATAAAATTTCTTTAAAATTTGAATCTGCATTTTGTAAAATTTGATTTAATGTTTCTAAAGAAGCTGCAACTACATTGTGATCACTATTTTTCGTGTAATGCAAGCATAATTCATATAACTAAAAAAGAATATTATCACGTTTAAGAAAAAACTTATTTTCTTACATTCACTTTCCTTTTTTCTTATTTAATAAAGTTTTACTTGAATAAGCCTATCAGTAGAAACAATAGATTCTTCTAATTTTCTTTTAAGACCAAAACTTCCGCTTATTCTTTCATTATCTTTAACTAAATTTAAAATCGGTAACAGCAACCTGATACATCCCAATACTCCGAGAACCAAATTTGATGAATTTGTTTCCGATACTGGAATAAGACTATCTATGGAAAAATTTTAAAAAAATATGAGGGTAAATAATTGCTTATGTGAAAATTTCAATTTAAAAAATTGTAAAAGTTTATTTAAAATAAAATTTACCTAATAATGAATTCAAAACATATGTGTTAAAAACTTGAGGCTTCCGACAATACTGAACTAATTTTACAATACACGTTGCTGAACATCTGCGAATGACTTGATTGTCTGATGACAAATTGTTAAGAAAAGCCTTTATAAGACCCTAAAATTAAATAAATGACATTTTAAAAACATGGCTTATAGTTTTATTTATAGAAAATTTTTACCTTTAAATTATTATCCTGAACGAAAACACCCAATACTTTAAATATTTGTTCAAATGAAGAGGCTAACGTTTCGTGAATGCTTTCTTCTTCTCTTTTGCTTATTTCTATGAGACATGGAATTAATTTTTGAGCATGAATATTTCCCTTAAAAGGTCTAATATATTGGCTTAACTGACCGAACCTGTAAATTGCTGCTCTTAAACATCTGGGCGAACCATTTTTTCTAATAATGTCATGGAGTTCAACTTGAATTTTGAGCATGTGAAATTCTGATAAGGACTAAAATTTTAAAAATGATATGATTTTAATATTCTAAATATTTTTAGATTTGTGAACTTTTTAAAAAATTTACACAACAATCTATAGAAATTGTACTAAAAATAATTTTTACCAAAATAATTCTGTTCAAACTTTCATCTGCAATCATTCGAACATCAGAATCTTTATCATCACATAGATTAATTATATTTTCTATAACAATTGGTAAATTTTGTAAATTTCTAGACTTAGGAGAAGCCATGAGATCGGCAGCAAGAACGCAAAAAAACATTTTTTTTCTTTTACTAAAATAAAATCCAAAATTTTTAATCATTAATCGGTGTTTTTAGTCATTCAAGTGTCATAACGATTCGATCGTCAAAAACCAAAAAAAAAAAAAAATAATAAATTTTTAATTCTTCTTTATTATTATTTAAGCCGATCGCTATAATTTATTAATAAAAATTAATAAAATAAAATTTATTCTCTCATAAATAATTAATTTCGTACCCGATATTTTGGTCATCAATTGAACTACTCGAAAATTGAATATTTTTAAGCCCTTCAATTGCTTTTGCCAATTTATCTGCCATGATAGATAGTAATTTTTAAATAAATAACTTATTAATTTTTTACATTTTTAACAAAATAAAAAAATAAATAAAAGAGCAATAAAATATTGTAATAATAATACTACTACTACTACTATAATTGCATATTTTTTTCAAATAAGGTTTTTACGTGTATTCAAAAACCGAAAACTGAACGTACTTTTCAATTCTCGTGTTTGTAAACATTGCAAATTGCAATTTGCAATGGGAAAAAATTCAAAAATATTTTCTAAGCTGAAAAAAAAAGGAAACTTTGTTATTATTTCAAATTTTAAAATTTGATAAAGTTATTGTTTTAATATGTCAGTAATTGTTTTCAACAACCTCCCCCACAAAAATAACATTACATGCGGAAATGCTTGGAAAAACAAAAAAAAAAAAAAAAAAAAGTAGGTAGATAAATAATTTATTACTTGTTTTGTAATAATAACGTTAAGATTAAATAACAAACGGAAATTTTTTTTTTTTTTTTTTTGTAGACTGATAAATTTTTATAATACTTTTATGATTTAGATTAGAATTTGATAAATTAACACACATCTTAGACAATAAGTCTTTCTTTTGATTTACAAATCGGTATCAACAATCGGTAACAACAATTTTGTGCCGTTTTTTTTTTTTTTTTTTTTTTTTATATTTGAAAATGTGGAAAAATCGAAAATCAAGCGATTATTTTACAAACGAAATGATCGAGGTAATTAAATTAAAAAATTTAAATAAAAAAAAATTTGGGTATGTTTTAATAATGAATTTAAATTTATTATTATTATTATTAGGGACAAATGAGAGATTGTATATCGGATAGAACGGTTAAAGAACTTTTAGAAAGGCTTTGCTTAGCCGAAGGATGGCTTTTGAAATATTTATTAGGTGACGGTTTCGTCGTGAGAGCAGCTGCGGCAAACGTCAAAGTATTTGCTAAAAAAAATTCGTTACAACCCGAAAAATATTTCGGTGATTTATATTTGATACAAAATATAAATAACGGACATGTTTCATTTAAATTATATTGTCCGAAAACAAATCAATTTGTTTGGTCTTTGGATAGAGTGTACGATTGGAACGGTTACGTTGATTTAAAATGCAACACTCATATATTTCACATAGGTAATTCCATGTACACGTTTAAATTTCCTGATAAAAGAGAAAGAACGGTTTTTAAAGATAATTTAAATAAATTTATGTTTTTACAAAGTTCAAAAATCAAATCATAACCTTTTTTTTATTATTTTCACTCCTCCAAAACGCATTTGTAAAAAATTTCACATAAAACTTATGCTTTTGTAAAGTCTAACACTTGGACGCCATGTTTGTTTTTATTGGTTTCTTTGTGGTAAATTTATTTCTCTTTAAAAAAAAATAAAATTCAATCCTTTATTTATTACTTATTAAATACTAAAGTTTGTTGGTTTAATGTTTTGGTTTTTAATTATATATTTAAATTAAATTTAAATAAAATAATTAAAAAATTATAAAATTATAATTTCCTCATGTGTGTATATTACAAACTTGAATTATTTTTAAAAAATTGTTGTATTTTTTTTTTTTTTTTTTTAATGAAACTATTTTAATTCATAATAAATAATGTTTTTAAATTTTTTTAAAAAAATATATAAACCGTGACTTTTTTATAACACACATATATATATATTTTTTTTTTTTTTGGATTTAATACAAATTTTGTCTTTTGTAAAAAAAAAAAAAAATGACTTTCTCACATTTAATTGAAATTGTTCCAATTGAAAATATTTAAAGAGCCAACACATAATAAAATAAATAAAAAATTATGTATTAAATTTTATTATTATTATTATTAAATTATGTTTTATGACAGTGAGTTAAAAAAAAAAAAAAAAGATTTTTGTGATATTTGTGGTTATAAAAATTCCCATCTCATGGTTAAAATAAATAACATTAATAAATAAATAATTAAAATTCATCAAAGTTATTATAAAAAAAAAAAAAAAAAAGAAACTTGAGTAAATAATATTTGTAAAATGGTTGACATTACTTCCAGAAAAAATAATAATTATTTATTTCATAAAAATCATTTTTAAATTTTCATGAAGACAGTAAAAAAATTGATTGTTTAAATTTAATATCATTTCTCTTTATATTTTATAAAATACATTTTTTTTTTTAAAAAAGATTAAATAATAATAAAATAATTATTTCTTAAAGGCAAAGTTATCATTTTAAAAAGTAAACATTATAAAAAAAAAAAAAGGATAAATTTTTAAATTTCATTGAAGAATAAAATATTTTTATTATAAATTGTTTGTTTTTATTTAATCTTTTATTATTATCCTCAAGTTTACAGCTTTGATATGAAAGTTATAAAAAAAAGAATTGTAAAAGAATTAATGAAATAAAAATAATAAATTTAGTGAGCAATATTAAAACTTGTTTAAATAAAATAATTGTCTTTGTAAAATTTCTAAAAAGTAAAAACTAAGCAATAATCAAGCCAATTTTTCTTTTTTTTATAAAAATGAACGTTTCACTACTACTACTTGAATACAAAAATTATAATAAAATAATTGTATAATTTTGAATAATTTACAATGAGAAATTATTATATACATTTCACTAAGTAAAATTCCGATTTGTTTATGAGAAAATAAAAGAAAAAATTATTCAGAATAATAAAATATAATTATGAATTTAAGTTTATAAGGAACGTGCATAAAAAGTCTCACACGCAAGAGAAAGTTTACTTTATAATTATTTAAACTTACAAAAACTTCATTAATAAATTATTCGGATTCCGTGAATATTTCTCAAAAAATAGAATATAAAAGTTAAATTTTAAAAATCATTTACATAATTTGTTAATTAAAATTAATATAATGTAAAATAAAAAAAACAAAAATATATACAATATGAGTTTTAATATTGAAAAAAAAAACCCCGCTTCGAATAGCAGAAGGTAATAAAAATCGTCTTGTTGCACGATTTGCTGCTCCCTCTTCCCTCCCACGAATAAACTAATTTTACAATGGCGGATTACAACGTTAAGTGCGTCCTGTGTCATTAGAATAAAGTGACAAGTTATTCTGCCACTCCTTCCCACGGTCTGATTATCATATTCCGCTCTCAAATACCAATGTGATTAGTGATTTAGGCACGGTGGTCAGTTCGGGTCTTTTTAAATACTTTTTTAATATGGTGTTACTTATTTGATTTTGCTATTTATGAATCATTATTTGTTGTGTTCTTCGTTAAAAGATATGGCAGTAATAATTTGCAATGATAAAATCAGTTTTCGAACTGAGTATATTTAAATAATTATTTTTACGCGTATTTTGCGGCAAACGGCTTTTTATTTTTTTATTAAGCAGATGTTTTATTTTAATTTTTTTTTTTTAAATAAAAATGATGCCTGGCCGACCGTCAAACGAAAGTAGACTTTTACTAAAGGAAGAAAATATTTTATTATTTTCATTACTGGGAGTTAAATGTCAATCATTGGCAAGTTCTGTTGTTCAACTTTTTCTTACGGAATCTCCTAATCACAGTCAATGGAAAAGAAAAGATGCGGGTATAATGTGTTTAGTAAAGGATCACACCAAACGTTCTTACTTCTTTAGGTAATGGGTTGTTTACTTTAACATTCTTTAATGGTCTTTATATGGTTTCAAATAAGTGGAATTTATTTAATTTGGAACTAAAATGATATGTTGCCAATATTTTTTTTTTTGATAAATTTTTAATTTCAAATTTCAGATTGTATTGCCTTTCAAGAAAAGCTTTAGTGTGGGAGAATGAGTTATACAACAGTTTAGAATATACAGCGCCTAGGGCTTGGCTCCATACTTTTGAAGCTGAGTCATGTATGGCTGCATTTAATTTTGCTGATGAAGAAGAAGCTAATCATTTTCAAAATGAAGTCTTGAGAACCCTGGCTAGTAAAAACCAAAAGCAAATAGGTAAAAAATTTTTTTTTTTTTACTCCACTCGTAAATCAAAAAATTTAATCACTAAATAACACATATAAGTGTAGTTTGTATGTATTGTCATGCACATAATTTAATTTCCAAATGACTGATTGCCACAATTTTATTAAAATCTTTAATGTAATTTCTCTTAACTTGTAACATTAACAAATCACACCTTACAAACCTATTTGTAGAAAGGAGAGCTAGAAATTCTCGTCAAATGGATGGTTACCAAGGACCTATAACTAATGTGCAACATACTTCATATGTTCACAATGGACCTGACATTATGCAACACAAAAAAAAGATTGCAGGTGAGACCTCACTTTAAAATATTATTTTTTAAAATTTACATCGAGTAGTATTTTTTATTGCCATAATTTATAATTTACATCTCAAATTTGTATTCTTATTTCAAAAAAAAAAAAATGCACAAACTATAACATAGGTAATGGAACAAAAGGAAGAGATAGAAGACGAAGATTAAGAAAAGAAGACATTGGACAGCCGCAAGACTTCAGACATGTTTCACATGTCGGTTGGGATGCTAATAGAGGATTTGAAGGTCATGGTGAAGCTTTAGAAAATCCTCAATTAAAGGAAATCCTCTGTAAGGTATGACTAAGCTTAAAGTTAATTTTTAATATTAAATTAAATAATGTATACTTATTCGAAAAATAAATCTTTTGATTTAATTAAGTAAAAAAAAAAAAATTTCAATAGAAAATCTTATTTTTAATTTTTTTTTTTTTAATTATCAGTTAGTAGTAATAATGCATAATTTTAATTTATTAATTAGTCAGGGCCCCAGGTTCGTTTAATTTTTTATAAAATTTGAGGATTTAAATTAAAATTACAAAACAAAAATGCTGACCCATATTTAAATGATAAAAGTTTGGGAAAATTATTGAGATTGGAAATAAACTCTAGGGAAGATAATTATAATTTTTCATTAGAATTTAAACAGGAAGTGAAACAATGTCGTCGTAATTAATGTTATCTAATTGTCTTATTGTTAATTTGTATCAAATTCATAACTTTAGATATTTATCTCATCCAACTTGCTAACTAGGATAGGAAAATGAGGACATGCATTCCAACCATTTTGATTTTGATTTTGATTTTTTTTTTTTTTTTTGTTAAAGTTATTTGAATAAAAAGTATGTGTGAATTTAGAATAACGGATTAATTTTTACAAAAAAAAAAAAAATGTTATTTTAAATAATTTTTTTTTTTAACTTTTTCGAATTGGAAAAAGAAAAAAAAAAAAAATTCGAACCAATGAATTTTAAAATAATTAACATTTGTATTATTCTAGAACAAGTGCACGCGATTTATCTCTGATAAAAATTAAATATATATTTATATCTATGTCAAAATGGCTACGTAAATTTCAAAACAAAACAAATTAATTAATTAAAAAAAAAAAAAAAAAATTTCAAAAAAAATAGTAAAATTTATTTAAAAAATCCCCAAAAAAAAAAAAATTAAACTTTCTTTATTATTTTTTTGTAAAAAGCTTTAAATGATAATTTGTTAATTTTATGTAATATTCGTTATTAATAATATTGGTATTTACATTTTGATTTTTTTTTTTTTTTTTGATGATGAATTTTTAAAATTAAGATTTTATTACTTGTGTGTCGTTTTTGTTTTTCATTTAAAGTTTTTTTTTTTCCCCTGTAGGCTGGAGTGTCTGAGAATCAATTGCGTGATCGGTCGACAAGAGAATTTATTTACGGATTTTTAGAACGCGTCGGTGGACTTCCTCCTGTAAAAAATGAAAGCACGAAACTTGCAAAGGCACCCCCGGTACCGTCGAGGGCTCCGCCTCCAGCATATCCACTGTCAAAGCCTTTACCATCACCTCCTACCAATAATATAAATACTAGGAGGCAAATCCCTCCACCAGGTTGGTTTATTTAAATGAAAATAATTATATTTGGATTTTAATGCGGTACCTGGAAAATGATGAGCAAATTTTTTATTTTACAGTTAACAATCAAAGAGTAGCCCCTCCTCCTCCTCCACCCCCTCCCATGTCTTCCTTACCAAAGTTACCAGAAAATGATAAGTCAAGAAATACTGTTGCACCTCCTCCTCCTCCTCCCCCGCCCCCGCCTCCTTTAATCACATCGGAACCTGCTACGCCGCCGCCTGTTCCACGTCCTTCGAACTCATCGACCGATGCCAGAGCTGCGCTCATGGACGCCATCAAAAGTGGAGCCACGTTAAAACACGTCGATGTTGAGAAAAAGTCTGTTAATCATATGGATTCGCGGGGAGAACTTTTAGATCAAATTCGTCAAGGTGTCGAATTGAAAAGCGTACGTATTGAAATATGGCGTATTAATTCTCGACGGAATCGTTTTACTCATCACTTCATTCGATTTGAAAAAAAATGCAGGTCCAACACGTCGAAAAGCCGAACGGACCTTCTGCTCCTCTCGATGGCATAGCGGGTGCCTTGGCAAGAGCCTTAGCTGAAAGAAGCAAAGCATTTCACCATGACAGCGATAGTGATTCCGACAGCGAAGGAGACGGTGACAGCGATAGCGAATGGGACGAATGACATTTGTTTTTTATTGTTATTACATTCAGTTGCTACTAATCAAAGGTAGGGGTATTATAAAGAAATTTATTAAATTGTTTTTTTTTTTTTTAAAATTGAACTTGTTTAATTTTTTTTTCTTTCGAAAGATTGATAGATACCTAACCCCCCCCCCCAACTCATTGACTCACTTCCTTTCCATTCGATTAATCATTGAAAAAAAATTTTATTATTTATTTGCTCACTCAATAATAATTCATTGATAAAAAAATCAAAATGGAGTCCTTTAGTTTCAGATTTGAAAAACCGGAAAAAATTACAAATTAATTTTTTCATTAATGTCGGATTTTAATAATTTGTTTCAGTTTTTAAAAAAACTAGCGGATATCATAACATTTATAATTTTAAACGTCGGGTAATAATAAAATGATGATGATGATGATAAAAATCGTTATGACCTTTTGAATTTGTTTTTTTGACATCATGCGTAATCAATTAAATTTATCTAAAGGCTAATTTTGTAAAAAAAAAAAAAAAAAAAAATGTCACTTAACGGAAATTTATTAGTTTTTGTGTTTGTGCGCGTTCGGTATTTGCAAAATTATTAAATATCTCTAATCGTTTGTCGAGTTATGGATAGTAAAAACGGTTAAAACGTAAAAATTTTATGTAAAATTCAAAGAGTATAAATAATTTGATGAGGGGAACCATATTGGAATAGTTGTTCATCTTAAATCAATTTGTAAATTTTTAATTAGGCATTTACAAACACACGAACTCTTCTGATAAAATTAATTATTTATCATTCATTTAAAATTATATTTATTAATTAAATAATTTGTCTTTAATTTTAGTCTGAGAATCAAAAGGGAAAAATTCATTCATCGCGTGCAAAAATTCAACATTTGGTCATTCCTGTGGTTTTTTAATTCTCCCCCCCCTCCCGCTTCGCCCCCCCCAATCCCTAAAATAAAAATAAAACCGTTATAACGAATTGAAATGAATTTATAATTTGAAATTGTTCAGATGACAAAATTTAAATTTTTTTTGTTTAAATCTTTTTTGTTTAAATCTTTTTTTTTATAAATATTTATAAGATTCGATATTAATTCAATTGTATTATTAATTTTTTTCCCCTTTTTTCAGACATTTTTTTCTCTTTTATTATCATTATTATTTTGTATG
>NW_002987875.1:614299-628948 GCF_000006295.1 Pediculus humanus corporis | reverse complement strand
AAATTATTTTCAAGTATACTATAGTACAAATGGATTGAAAACGTAATGAATCAAAAAAATATATATTTATAAAAATATTCACCGTTAAAAACGCGTGCGTTCGTACGTGCGTGCGTGCGTGCGTGCGTACATACGTTCGTTACGTTTTATAATTACGTAAATTTAAAAAAAAAAAAAAAAATAACCTAATAATTTATTTTTGTTAATCCAGTTTAATTAATTTATTATATTCAAAGACTTGAATTAATAATAATAATAATAATAATAATAATTCTAGGACTGGTTTTATTTTTGTTACGTGTGTTATTGGTTTTAAAATAGTCACACCCGTTCAGGACCGGCACAGAAATAATAATAATAATAATAATAATAATAATAAAAAAGATGAAAAGAAAATGTGGGGGGTGGGAGAGGGAGAGAGAGAGGAAGAGTTAAAAGTGTGCCAAAATATGCCAAAATGGTTGGCAAGTTTAATATTTATTATTTTTTCGGCATGTTGCGAGACATTTTTTTTTTTTTTTCCCTACTCTATTAATTAAATTCAAGAGCAAATGATAATAATGATGATAATAATGATGATAATAATACATTTTATATAACGAATTTATAAAAATTGATTTTTGTAAATGAAAATTTTATCTTTAATCGATATGAAATTATTGATGAGAAATCTTTTTTTTTTTTATTTATTTATTTTATAAACAATCTCCATGTTTGTTTTTCTTTAATTATTTTATATATAATTAATTTAAAATACAAAATGGATGCCGGCAGGTAAAAAATTTCCAAAAAAAAAAAACCAAATTTAAGGTAAAATTTATGATTTTCTTCCATTTTTTTTTTTTTAAATTTTTATAATTAAAACAAAATAAACTAACAAATTTAAATTATAGAAAAAAAAACTTATTATTATTATTATTATTATTTGTTAGGTAAAAAGTTTTTATAAAAAAAAAAAAAATTATTATTAAATTAACGAGAATGAAAACAATTTTTTTTTTTTTTTTTTTTTTTTAGAAAATTTAATTTACCGTAAAAATAATAATAATAATAATAATAGTAGGAATCCTTGTAAGTTGACTGATTTAAATAATAATAATAATTTAATAAGTTTTTTTTTATTATTCAAATTCTCAACCATGGGAAAAATAACAATAATAATAATAATAAATTTAAAAAATTTAAAATTTGTTTATTATTATTATTATTATGAACACGGTAAAAAGTTTGATTTTCTCAGGTTCAATGCGGCGCTTTCGTCGCCAAACTCTGGCAGCCATTTTTCTTCGCACATTTTCGAGAAATTACGAAAAGCATGACATGCGCAGTGTTTAATGTGACGGGAACCGGATCGAACGAACTGTACTCACCGTCGATTTTGTTGGTTTGTACTCAAAGAAAAATCAAAAAAAAAAAAAAAAAAAAAAAAAAAGAAAATCGGGAAAAATAAAAAAATTTACTCGATTTATCCGGGAAAATTAATAAATAATTGAAAAAAAAAGGTAAAATTCGTAAATTGTGAAAGTAATCAAATAGAAATTACAAAAAAAAATTTTGGATTTTATAAGTATTCGTTCGTCGCGAATTGATTTTTCAAATTCGCAATAGAAAAAACGGGATAGAATATTTTTTAACGGTTTTTTTTTTTTTTTCATTTAAAATGAAACGCACATTCGCGTTTTTCTAAAAATGATTTCATTAAGGATATAAGTTTGTCGAGGGTTTATTTTTTTTCTTATTGATTTAATCTTAAAAAACGTTATTATTAATTATTTATTACTACTTTTCTTTTTTTTTTTCTTTTTTTTTTCTAAATAAATTCGCCGGCCGTTATTTTTCGCGCAATCGATTGATTATACCGTAAATATTTCGAACGCGTTATAAAAATTTTTAAAGTATATTCCTAACGTATTTTCGCGACAATGTTTTTGGCGGAAAAATGATTTTGTCTCGATTTTACAATAATAATAATAATACTAGACGAAACGAAAAAAGGAAGAAGAAATCGATTTTTTTAAATGGTGAGTTTTTTTTTTTTTTTTACACACACACACACCTCTTATTTCAAATATCTAATAATAATAATAATAATAATAATAATAAAAATGTAATAATAATAATAATAATAACAACTGTTTTTTACTTTTTTTTAAAATTAACTTTGTATATGCACCGTAACCGTAGAGAGAGAAAAAAAAAACCTTTTTTCTTTTTGCAAAAGCAATAATAATAATAATAATAATTTTAAAGGTCAAGGGTCATGAGGGATTTTTTAAATTATTTAATTCTTTTTTAAAAACAAATCCGAAAAAAAAATGAAAAGAAAAAAGGTTAAAATTACCAAGTTTTAAATTAAAATTTGCAATCGTTATTATTATTATTATTATTATTATCTTTACGTTTTCGTTTGAATTTGATTTCGATTTCGTTTTCGAACGAGATTTTGCGAACTCTTGCGAGAATTACATTCAATTAGTTACCAACTGAAATCCACCCGAAAAAAAAAAAAAACCCGACCGCTTTTTTCGTTTGTCCAATCGTTTAACGCCTGAATTATTTTGCCAATATGGCCGACAGCAACAAAAAAAAAAAAAGGGTTGAAAGCGATAAAAAAAAAAAAAAATGACAAAGGTAATTATTATTATCATCATCATCATTATAAAAAATTAAAAGTAATTTTAATTGCGATTATTGTTTAATCATGTGACTTTATTGGAATGCGAGATTAGGAAGGGTAGGGTATGGGAGGGGAGGTGAGGGAAGGGGAAGGGGAAGGGGGAGAAACAGCAAAAAAGCAAAAACTTTTTCATTATTATTACGTTCCATTCGAAAATCCGTTATTTTTGAATTTTTTTCTCATTTGCATATTTATCTACGATTTTAAGTTTAAGCATTCGAAAATTTATTATTATTATTATTATTATTATTATTATTATCGATCGGTGAAATACATACGAAGCATTATATCTTTTTTTCATATGTTTTATTAATAATTAAAAAAGAAATAACAATAAAAATAAAAATAAAATTAATAGTTTTTTTTTTTAAAGCGAGAAAAAAATTTTGCATTCGCGAATAAATTAGTTATTTTTAAAACGTTTTTTTTTTTTTTTTTTTTTTTTTTTGTTTTTGGCCGCGGAAAAAGAAACGGAAATTTACCTAATGTTCGGTCGATTTCGAGAAAAATTTTCTTTTAAAAAAAAAAAAAAACCGTTTAAAATGGCGGAAATTTTTTTTTTTCTGTTTCGTTATTTGTCTCCGAAACAATTCATTGATTCTGCGAAGGACATTTGAACATTACTAACTACTACTACTATTTACGCTAATGCCACGACAATTTTTTATTAAATTTCGTACAAAATACATCTTACGTAACTGAAATAATAATGATGATAATTGATGTGTTATCGTGCGGTAAAAAAATTTTTAATTTGTAATTTTGTCGGCGGAGTTAATAATAATAATAATAATATAAATGGCACTAATTAATAATAATAATGATGATAATAATGAGTTTGAAAATTAATAACATAATTTTTTATAATTTTTCTCTCTCTCTCTCTCTCGTGCTAAAGTTATCGCATGCCTTGGAAGGTGTGTCGTCGTTAACAAACACACAATCTTTTATGTTATGTAACCTTTTTTTTTTTTTTTTTTTTATGTACTCTATAGATTTTAATAATAATAATGATAATCAGACCAAAGGTTAAATTATATTTCATTCATATACACATTCGCTTTACTTTTTCATCATGTTTATTTTATTTTATTTTATTTTATTTTTTTTTCAAGCAACCGTTAACCCCTTGGCATTGTAAATTTTATTATTATTATTATTATTTAAAAAAAAAAAAAACTATTTGATTTCAATGCATACAACACTACTAGTTGTAATAATAATTAAAAAAAAAAAAAAAAACGTTTTAGGTTATTGACACTTTTTTTTTTTTTTTAAATTAAATTAAAAAATTTGCTAGAATAATATAATGATTGAATAGTGACGAAGGAAAAACTTTACATATTTTTCCATTATCAACGTTAACCTTATCATAAATCATTTTATTATTATTATTAAATTATTTATAATAAATATTTCAAAATTAACAGAGAGAGAGGAGGGGGGAGGAAGGGAGAGAGAAACATTATCGAGACTCTTTCTCTCTCTCTCACTCATAAATAAAGAAGATTTTATAATTTTTCACATATCTTATGCAAAGGACATTCGTTGAATGTAATAATACGTCACGATAATCATGAGAGAGAGAGAGAGAGAGAGAGAGAGAGAGAGATCATTAAATTAATTATTATTATTATTTTCGCTTTTACTTCACAATGTCATTTTTTTTTGTTTTTTTTCTTATTTAAAATGTCACTTGTTTTTATTTTTTTTTTATTTTTTCACGGTACGGTACCGCCATCATTAAAATTTTGGTTTTTTATATTTTTTTTTTTTTTTTGCAATGTGTGATGATTTATTTTAAAATTTTCCACAATTTTTTATTGATTGGCAAAGATTTCTTCTTCTTTTACCCGTTTTTTACGTTTATCACTTTTATTATTATTATTATTAATATTGTCTTTGATTAATTTCGGTTTTGTAATACGACGGTGAAATCAAATCCTTTGTATATGTATCAGTTTAAACGGCGGCAACGCTCCTTTGCTAAAGTTGATACTTTATAAAAAAAAAAAAAATTATTATTACAAAGAAATAAATAAAATTACAATCATCATCATTTAATTATTAATAACAATTTGCCAACACGTTTAATTTTGCATAATTCATTGGTTTTCTTTTTTTTTTAAACAAAAAAAAAAAATACATAAATTTGTGTAAAAACTCAGAAAAGAAAAATAAGAAAGAACGTTAAAGTAATATTCCATTTCTTTTTTTAGGTTTAGTCTCTTGAGGATTAATTTTACCTTTTTTTCTTAATTTGCTTCTAGTATTTTATTGTTTTCGTGAAAATTGTTTTTTAAAACTATTTAAAATAAAATTTCGTAACAATAATTACATTTCTTTCTTATCATTATTTTTTTTTTTTGTTCTTTATGTCGAGTTTTCGAAAAACTTTTTTTTTTTTTTTTGGAAAATTTTCAATACCGTTGTATATGTATATATGTTCAGGTTTAGAATTTCATTTATTTATTTGTTTTTGTTGTTGTGGCAACCCTTAAATTTTTTTTTTTTTAAATGTCGAGTGAGAGAGAGAAGGAAAATTTACAGGCTTTGAATTTTAATAATTTATTAAATTCCCGGTTTGTTTACGAAATTGAGTTTTGAAAATAAAAAAAAATTTTTTTTTTTCTATTCTCGCGTATTGCTTTTCGTACCTTTTTTTTATTATTAAATTTTTTTTTTTTTTTTTTTTTTGTTATTAATAATAAATTTTTAATATAAAAATTAATATGGCGTTACTGCACATTTAATAACGAATGTTACGTATATAAATAATTAAAATTTTAAAAAAATGTTTTTTTGTGTTTTTTTTTTTTTTAATATTTATTTTAAATCAATGAAGTATTTGAATTGGCAAAACATTAGTTTTTTATTTTTTATTTTTTAGTTATTTTATTTTGTTTTATTTACATTGCATTTTGTTTATTTTGGCATGTAAAATTAAATTTTTGTTACGAAAAATTGTTATGTCTTATTTTTATTTTAACGAACGGTTAATATGACAATTGATGAATTATTATTATTTTTTGTTTTTGTTACTTTATCAACAGTTTAAATGTGTCTCGGATGGTTTTTATATATATATATATATTCCATAACGTAAAATAAATAATTATTTATATAATTAACATTTTGAAAAAATATCAGACGATTATTACAGATTTTTTTTTTTTTTTTTTTCGTTCAATCACGACGTGATTTTTTCTCTTTTTTTTTTTTTGCTGATTGTTAACAAAAACACTAATTCTAGAAATTAGAATGTATTATATTGCACAAATATATATATTTATTATATGTGAATATAATACCTTTTTCTTACCTGAAAAAAAATTTTGCAAATTGCTTAAAAGGATTTTCGTATTCTCTCTCTCTCTCTCTCTCTCTCTCTCTCTCTCTCTCTCTCTCTCTCTCTCTCTCCGTGTTTTCTTTTTGTAACCCTACACTTGACTAAAATTTTTTATTTTATTTAAAAACTACAAAATTTACAATTTTAAAAAACTATTCCAATTATTTATTATAAATTGTTCATTCAAGTATTTGAAGTTTAAATTTCCCCCCGCCCCCTCCTACTGAACGACTCTTTAAATATTTGTGTTAGAGAGTATTACGTTGTGGAAGGGGGGGAATTCAGCCTAAACTTGTTGGATAAATTTTTTACATAATCAATACAATCGATTATCAATCAATACTTTCGATTATTACAAATCTGTTTATTAAAAAAAAAAAAATATTTGAAATCCGCGTACAATTTTTTTTTTTTTTTTAAATTTACAAATGACTTATATTTAATATTTAATTTAAAATTTATCTTTTAATTAATTAATTAATTAATTAAATTATCAATATTATTATCGTTAATATAATTTAACTCGTAATTAATTAATTTTTTCAAATGAATGTATACGAATATAATAAGCGTATATGTATATATATATTGTATAAATATCGTGATGTAATTTTAATAATGTTTGATATTGCCATTTGACCTTTGAAATGTTAATATAAATTTGTACCGGGGGTAGAAACTCGCATGTAATAATAATAATAATAATAATAATAATCAATAATTTTTCTTTTCTTTTTTAATAATAATAATAATAATAATAAGGTTGGTTAGTTAGTTAGTTATTACATTTTATCATGCCAAAAGAAATTTTGTTTTTTTCTGTTTGTTTGTTTGTTTTGTTGCTTAAAAAATTAATCTATATTTTGTCTTTGTTAAATTTTTAATTTTTGTTATGAATCATTTTAACAATGATGATGATGATGATGATAATAATAATGTGAAATGAGTTTAGGTGAGAGAGGAAATATGCAATGTGAAACCTGTAGTCTAACGGTTTCAAATTTCAACAGCTCTTGCATTTATGAAATATATAATTCATTAGTAATAGACGTATGAGGTTTTTTTTTTATCAATAAAAACTCATCATTATGTTTTTAACAAAAAGAAAAGGTTTTACCATGCGGGTTAATAAAAAACAAAAAATTGTTTTGCGGTTATGTTATTAATTTATGTTATTTAATTTTTAAAGGCCGGTGATAATTTTTAGGTACAGGAACGGTTAAAATTTTGTTTGTAATTTAATATTTAAACTACAACTGTAACTTGTCATAGATTTTTTTTATTTAAATTTGATTGATTGCCAGGTGGCAGGTGATGATGATGATGTCCTCAGCCTGGATTTTATGGGAAAGTTGTAAAGGATAAAATCTCCGGACTTGAAGTGATTCTCATGTTTTTTTTGTTTTGTTTTGTGTAGACAGGAAGATTATTAAGGTCAAAATAATTCTGTCGCAGCATTTTGGGATGCCGACTTAGTTACCGTATGTCGTCGTCGGAAGAAAGGCCACAGCATGTTACTTTAAGCTAACACACACACACACACACACACACATTTTTTTAATATCAATCCAAGAATTTTATCTTTTTTCTTTATTTATTTCAATTCGACATTTTTTTTTTTTTTAATGATGTACTTACCTGTCCTCCCGGTTGTCGTTGTCGTTCGTTTAAAAATATTCGTTAAATTTTTTTCATTATTAAAAGTGTGGTCTCTTGAACTTTGTGAACAATTATAAAATCGATTGCGTTCTTGGCATAAATTAATTATATCTAAATAGTGAGGTTCGAATGCTAAATTGTCTTTGTTAGTCGGTTCATGCTAATTACGTTTAAAAAAAAAAAAAATTGTTTTCTTTTTAAGGTATTTTGTCACAAAGCAAAAAAAATCGGTCTTATCACCGAACTATCTTTAACTTTTTAATACCATGACGAAATAATAATATGAAGGATACGAATGAGAGTTTTAAAAGAAAATTGTTTTTAAATTAAATAAATAATAATAATACTAAAATAAATGACGTACGTACAAGAGCAGAAAAAATATTGTTTCGCGATCTCGCGGAATCTGTGAATTTTATCATTTATTCTTATAAACATTTTTGATTATTATTATTATTAATTGATTTAATTTTACAATTTGAATGAAAATGGGCGAAAAATGTGCGGGGAGGGGGGAAATGATGGCAAAGTATTATTATTATTATTATTAGTTTGTAACGCTTGAAATAAATTTTAAATGTTTACAGGAGTCATAAAATGTGTGATAAGTGTAACCGAGTTATACACGTATACCTTATATTTGCGTTCAGGTTATTATTCTGACAGTTAAAAAAAAATTTATTGTGCAATTTTTTTAAAATTTTACTTAAATTTTTTTTAAATTTTTGCAAAAGGAAATAAAACAGAAACAAAATTAAATTAAATTAAAAATTATTATTATTATTTATTCGTGAGAGAGCCAGACGAAATTTCCCCCCCCCCACCTCCCCCCTGTCGAATAATTTTACTCGCCATTTTAATTGATGTGTTTATATACGTATTATTATTATTATTATTATTATTATTTTTACGAGAAACTGGTTTTAAAACATTTTGAATTATATTTTTGTTGTTGTTGTTTTTATTATTATTATTATTTTGCAGACGCAAATCGAAAGAAGATGAAAAAATTTGAATTAATGAAATTTTTCGTTTTAATTTAAAAGTACAAAAAAAATTTCTATTAATAGATAATATAAAATGTTACGAAATATACGTTAGGATTACATCAGAAAAAAAAAACGTTAAGAAAATGGCATCCCTCCCGTGAACACAAAAATGGAAACGGGAAAAGGGGCGGGTGCGGAGGGGAGGGGAATTGTTTTTTTTTTTTTTCAGTTTTTCTTTTCAGGGCGTTTCTTTTTTCTTTTATTTTTTATTATCATTTATTTTTTTTTTGCTTACATTCGCTACTGTTGGGTAAAAAAAATTTTTTTAATTATCGTTATCATTATTATTATTTTTTTTTTGTTCTCCTAAAGAAAACAGCCTACGTATTAATTTTTTAAAGCTTTAGTTTCAAAAGTGGAGGAGAAAAAAAAAAAAATTAAAATTAATAAAATGTCGAAAGTTTTCTTTTTTTTTTTTTTTAATTGCATAATAAAACTTGACGTTTTTAAATTTTTATTATTATTATTATTTTTCTTAATTTTTTTTTTTTTTTATATTAATCGTTATGAAAAGGATATACGTGTGCTCCCCCCCCCCCAAAAAAAAAAAAAAAATTAATAATAATAATAAAGTTCACAGTTTATAAAATTTTAATTAAGCTTACTTTAATGTTCTTTATTTTTTTTTTTTTTAAAAGAAATAATTTTTACACCGGAAATACTTTGATTTAATACGAGAGAATTAAACAAAAATAATAATAATAATGATAATAAATTTTTCAGCGGAAAAACATTAAAAAAAAAAAAATTTTGTTAATAATACGAAAAGAACAAGACGACGACGACGACGACGACGACGACATTTAAATAACTGTAACGTATTATGATAATTAAAAATATTGACGTTGTTGAAACCTGTATCGGATTTTTTCGTACCTGTGTGTAAAATTTTACGTAATTCAAAAAATTTTCCGTAAGAAATTTACTTTCACGATAATGTTTTATGTTTTTTTTAGGGGGGGGGGGGGAAAACAAAAACGAAAAGAAAAGAGTGTACTCAAAAGCTTTTAAAATTGTTTTTCAGAAAGAATTTTCATTCATTTTCTATCGTTTAAATATTTTTTTTTTTTCTAAAACGTTGCGCATTTTTGTTTTGGGGGGGGGGGGAAATTCTGTTTTGGAAAATGATATTTGAGAGAAAAATCGATTATTATCATTATTCGGTATTTAATTAAAATAAATAAATGTATAGAATTTAAATGTTTTTGTTTTTAAAGTTAGAGAGAAAAATCAATAAATTATTTTTAGCAACAAAAAAAAGGAGATAAAGTAGAAACGAATCCGTTTTAATTTTAAATTTTCCACAATCAAAAAAAAAATTTTTTTTGCTCCCAGAATGAAAATTTAAAATTTTTCTTTTTTTTTCGTTTTTCGTTTTTGGTACGAAAGGTTGGGTGGGAGCGGGGGTGGGGGGGGAAATTATCGAATTCTTTTGGAAATTTTTTGGATCTTGCGCATAACAATTTTCGCATTTGATGCAATCCTCTATTACTCGATGCGTATATAAAAGTTTAAAGAAAGCTTTCCCAATATCGTTGTAATTCTTTTTCCATTTTTTTTTTTTTTTTCGGAAAATTCATTTTTCCAAAATACTAAAAATTCGTTACACGTTACATTTTTTAATTTCGAAAAAGTATTTTCTTCATCATCGTGATTGTATATCGTTGGGAAATTTTTAAGTATTTAAAAAAAAATTTTTTTTGCTTTTTGTAAATAATTTGGGAAAATTGGAAAATTCGTTTTCGAACGAACGTGATCTCATGATTTTCTTTTCTTTGATTTTCTGTTGTTAATGTTTTTCATTTAACGCCTACTTTTCTTTTTTTTTTTTTTTTTTGTTTTAATTTGTAAATTATTTTACGAATAAACTTTTTTTTTTTTTGATTATTTCACTCGGGGGGGAAAAATTGATTTTTTCCATTCCGATTGTCGGCGAGAAAATATAATTTTTCATATTGAAATATTGTTGTTGTTGTTTGTTGTTTGTTGCTCTTGTTCTTGTTGTTGTTGAAACCTCTTGAAGTTTTTAACTTGTTATCTCTTCGATGAGATTTTTTTTTTTTTTAACCAAAAGTAAAATTGTTCTTTCATTACTCTTCAAATTTTTCATTATTATTATTGTCCGCATGACGTCATGGGAAATAATTTTTCCGACATCATTTATTATTATTATTATTATTAATTAATCTCTATTGGTAATTTTATATTTATTTTAAATAGGTAAATGAAATTTTTTAAAACTATTATCTGTATTAAATTCAACCATTGTTTATCGTTTCAAACGAAAAAAGACATTCGATTTCTATGATCTATTTTTCTTTTTTTTTTTTTTTTGACGATTCGACATTTCCAATTCAAATGATTTATATGTAAATAATAATAATAATAATGATAGTAACGATTTTATTGTTTTCGTCTTCTGCTTTCTTATTTGTTACGGTGTACAATTTGTTAAATTTTTTTATTTATTTAATTTTTAAAAGTCATTATAGCGCGCGGTATTAAATTTCGTTGGTATTTCGTTTTGTTTTGTTTTGCGGGGGTGGGGGGGTTGGAGGCGGGAGAGGGAGGGGATACATTAAAAGTTTACCTATAAAGTTTTTCATTATTATTGTGACTGTATTGGAATAAAAAAAAAAAAAAAATGTTTTTCCTCGTATCGATAAATTGGATTGTAAAAAAAAAAAAAAAAAAAAAAAAATCCGGGGCACAACAACGAGTTTTTTTGTTTTGTGTCCGCAGTTTAAACCCCGAGGACGTAAGAATTTAAAAAAAAATTTAAACATGCAACCTGTATATGCTTATGCTACCTGTATATGTATGCGTACTAAAATATGTGACCGGGTATCAAGGTAACAAGTTTGAGCAAGTTCAAATTGCGAAATGATGATTGCCTTATAGGACTCTCGGTTTATCGCTTTTCTATTTCGTTTTTATATAAATTTGTTTGTTTTTAAATTTATATGCACATTAACTTACTCAATTAATGAAGTTTATTATTATTATTATTATTTTAAAAAATTAAAAGGGGGGCGGCCATTACCACCAGATCGCGATAACTGTTATTCAAGTTTTGACGATTTCACCGTCGAGGATTTTCCATTCGCTTTAAAAAAAAAAAAAATTACGTTATGTAGCATGTATATTATTCATGTATAGTTTCTATTATTATTATTATTATTATTACTTATTTATTATGCGTACGAAAAAAAAAATGGCACTCATCACGTGTATAATCGCAGTTTTTCCGTTTGTTTTTAATAATTTTCCGTTATTTATTCATAGTTGACAAGTTTACGATGGATTCATAAATTAATGCGGTTTAAATAATCACCGATTTAAAAATAATAATAATAATAATAATTGTTTTAAATAATTGACTGGGGGGGAGGGGAAAGAATATTGAATATTGTATAGACGTCATTAAGGGATACACGGGGGAAAATATTGACGCGATGTTAATAATGACCATATGCTGTGAAATAATTTTGCGATTTGGTAAATTTAATATAAATATAATAAATAATTCGTGTGCGTTTAAAATAATAATAATAATATCGTATCGTAAATTTACGATATAAGTGCAAAAAAAAACAAAAAAAATTTTTTTATTCGTATAATCGATACAATAACGTTTCGTTTTTTATTATTATTATTATTTTTTTATTTTCTAATATCTATGGCTGCTTTTGATTGATTTCGAAATCGATAATCGTTTTACGAAAAAAAAAGGAAAAAAAATCGCTTTTAATAGAATTTTTTTTTCCTCCTCCCCACCCCTCGACCAATTGCTTAGTTTTAAAAGTGTTTTTCGTCTGGTTGCCAAGGAGTTACGAATTCATTATTGCTTTTTTTCGTTATCAATTTGTGTGTGTGTGACATATATGTTAAAATTTTTTATTTATATTATTAATTTGTACGTCACGTAATTTTATATTAGTTGTTATTTAATTAGAACTTAATTATAACAATCGTACTAATTGCGTTCGAAAAAAAAAATTAATTTTTGTTATTCTAACGAGTATTTATTCACATTGGTTAACGAAAAAAACCCGTTTAGTATTTAGTAGTCGTCGTCGTCGTCGTTTTATGTCTATTTATTTAACATTTTAACATTTATTTAATTAAAATAAATAATTATTAAAGTTTTTAGTTTTTAAATTTAGTCAGCAGTAAATTGAAATAATGATTTGATTTCTTATCATCGTCGATGTGATTAATAAATAGGTTTTAGGTGAATAAAAAAAAAAAATTAGTTTTATGTTCGTAAGAATTACAACAACTACTACTACTGCTACTTTTACTACTACTACTACTACTACCACTACTTCTACTACTACTACTGCTACTACTACCACTACTACTTCTACTACTACTACTACCACTACTTCTACTACTACTACTGCTACTACTACTACTTCTATTACTACTACCACGACTACTACTAGTACCGATCGTTAAAAAAAATAGCAAAATTATTGTTTTTATAGCGGCTTCTTTTCAAACCTTGTGTTATCAGTCTAGTAGTAACAATCGCACGTCACGTTCACCTTGAAATACGAACGGATTATCCCTTCTTAGTCTTATTCATTTAATTTGTTTACATTTAAATTTAACGGAAAAAAAAGGAAAAAAAATGGGTCACGAGAAAAAAATGATAATTTTTTTTTTTTTTTTTTTTTACAAATTAACAAACGTTAACGAAATATATATTATAAATCATATATATATATATATTTTTTTTTAAATATTCTATATGGATTTTACTGACCCCCCCCCATTAGTTTTCCCGTAATAATATAATTAAATAAGTAAAAATAAATTTTCGAGTCGAGGATTATTATTATTATTATTATTTTTTTTTTTTTTTATTAATTGAAAATGTGATTAATGATGATGATGATGATGATGATGATGATGATGATGATGATGATGATGATGATGATGATGACGTTTAATTTTAAGCCGTTGCATTAGGCGAAAATATTTTTTTTTAATTGTAATTTTAAATGAGTGGATTTTTCATACATCTTTGAAATCGTTCAGAAATCGATTAGAAAATTTTATTTAATAATAAAAAAAAAAAATTTCCATTTTTTACTATTTTTTTCTTTCATTCTGATGATTTTATTAGGTCTCGTCAGTTGTCGTCACGAATAAAGTTATCAAAATTTAAATATTCAAATCGCTCACGCGAAAGTTTTCAAACGAATTTTTGGCTTTTTTTTTACCGCGAAACCTTCGCAGTAAAAAATTTTTTATCAGGACAAACAACAAACAGTTACTTTTTAATGTTCATTTTTGATTTTCTGTAGTTTGAACTGTGAATGGGAAAACCCACCATTTTATTTAGATAATTTAATAAAAAATCGATCTGACGGTTTTTTTTCGAATCGAAATTTTTTTTTTTTTTTTTTGGCAAGAAGATAAATATTTGTTTGATTTGTTAGTTTTTACTCGAGTAAACAAATTGAGGTTTTTTTTTTTTTTTTTAACAATTTTCGTTTTCTTACTTATTTTATGAGTTTTACGAACGTGTAATAATAATAATAATAACATTAACTAAATGCGTAATAATGTGATTTTCGGTTTGTTTTTTTAGATAAAAAAATTTGAACGAACGTGTTTATCGTGTTGACGATTGGCCCCGAGTAATTTAAACACTTTCACTTTTTAATAATTTGTTCACCTCTGCAAACGTAACGTAACGTACAAAAAAAAAATTATATTTTATTATTATTATTATTATTATTATTATTCGTTAACGAGGAATTCGAAAACTCGAATCGTTTGTTGGCAAAATAAAAAATAAAAAAAAGAAACAAACAAACAAACAGTAAAACAAACGATACGAAACTTTCTATTACGATCAAAATTTATTTATTCGTTTGTTTTTTTTTTTTTTTTTTTTTTGC
>NW_002987875.1:604299-611799 GCF_000006295.1 Pediculus humanus corporis | reverse complement strand
AAAAAAAAAAATTTTTTTTATCGAGATTGCGTTAAGAGAAAAAAAAAAAAAAAAATCGAAGAAAAGTCACGAGACTTTATTTTGAAATGTTGCCAACCTCGTGACGGAAAAATACTAAATTTAAACTTTTGAAAAAAAAAAAAAAAAAAACTGGATGTCTGTTAAACCGCCTTCTAGGATTTTTTTTAAAATTCCCCCCCCCACCGCCTCCCCCACCCGCCCCGGGAAAAACAGAAGGAAAAAAAATTTAAATTTTCCGCGTAAATAATAATGATAATAATAATTAATTTTTAAAAAAAATAATAATAATAATAATAAAATTATCTATTAATTGCGAAACTGTAAAAAATTTCCTATCGAATGTTTTTTTTTTTAAATTAGTGCGTTGTTTTTTTTTTTTTTTTTTTTATGTTTCGATATTCGATAGATCGATCTATCGATCGATGAATCGATGTATCGCACACGTAAATTTATATTTTTTGTTTTAATTTTTAACGACTGAGAGAGAGAGAGAGATAGAGAGAGGGAGAGAATCGAGAATTATTTTTGTATTATTATTATTATTATTAATGGCAAAGATTTTCTTTTTTCTTTTCTTTTCTTTTCTTTTTTTTTCTAGAAATTTCTCTTTAACTAGAAAATAATTCGATTCGTTCGATATTCATTTTAATTAATGAATTAATTAATTAATGGATCCAATGCGAAAACAATTCACTTGGTCAAGGATATCGATATGTAAGACGAAGTCCTTTTACAAACAAACAAACAAACGAAAAAACTAATAATTTTCTTCGTTTGTCCGTGCGCGTGTCCGCGTAAAAAAAAACGTTTAAAATAAGGGCTGAGAATGAGAAAGAGAGAGAGAGAGAGGGAGTTTTATGCGAAAAATTTTCTCGTTGTTTTTATAATCCGACATGTTTTATTCTACGACCGTGGAATGAATTAAATCATATTAAGACTCGCGGTTTTTTTTTTTTTTCGTACTAACGTTAGTGGGCCGCCTCACTCGGTCATATTCACGATACTTTAAACTTATGAATTTTTATAATTGAACGAATTATTCGGTCTAATCATATTGTTAAGAATATCGCAACATCTACGTCGTCGTCGTCGTTATTTCTTTCATCGTTAACCCTTATCATCATCATCATCATCATCATCATCATCATTATTATTATTATTATTATTATTACCAGTACGTATTATTATTTACGTTAGGTGTATTATCATCATTGAGATTTTCCAATACGAATCGTCTTTTCTTTTATAAAGGACTAAATATAAAAACAGACAAATTTCTTGTAAAAGAGAGAGAGAGAGAGAGAGAGGGGGGGAGAGAAAGAGAGAGGGAGAGAGAGAGAGAGGGGGAGAGAAAGAGAGAGAGAGAGAGGGGGAGAGAAAGAGAGAGAGAGAGGGATGGAGAAAGAGAGAGAGTGAGAGAGGGGGGGGATAGAGAAAGAGAGAGAGAGGGAGGGGTAGATTTTAAATAAAACAATTATTAAATATTTATTTACGAATATTATTTTCGTTAATAAATTTTCCAAATATAAATTATTATAACATTTCGTTAAACAAATTAGTTAAGTGTTTTCCCTCCGCCCCGCTCGCCCGCCCCCACTTTTAGCTCATATATTTTTATTATTATTATTATTATTATTATTAATTCGTTACGGGATGACATTTCGAATTGAATTTTTTAAAATAATAATTTTTGTAAATGTTCATTCGCTTAATCCTTATATTTTATACGTGTGCGTAAAATTGATACAAAGTTTAATTTTTTTTTTTTTTTTTTTTTTTTTTTAATATCGTCGTAATTTATAACGTTTTTTTTTCTTCGTACCTATTAAAAAAATTTATTGTAACGTTATGTATATACACTAAATACTGTTTTTTTTTTTTTTTTGTTCGTTAAATATTAAGTATGCCAAAGTTTTAACTGTCAACCGTTTGAAAAAAATTTTAAAAAATTGAGGTAAGGCTTTTACAGCTGGACATGACCAGAATTGTGTCAAAAACATCAATTGAAAACGTTTATTATTATTATTATTATTATTATTAACATGGCGTAGTATAATTTTTTTTTTTTTTTGTAATAGCTTTGATGCGGAAAAAAACTGATTTGTAATAAGAAAAAAAAATTTTTTTTACTTTTTTTTCCCCCCTTTTTACGACCATCTTAAGAAAATCTTTTTAATCTCTTACACAAAAAAACCGCTTTCCCGACCAAAAAAATGGCAGAATTAAAAACTCGGAATCGATTTTTCACACGTGACAAAAAATAAATAAATAAAATTTTTTTCAAATTTGGGGTTTTTTTAAAATTATTATTATTATTATTATTATTATTATTATTATTATTATTATTTTAAAGCACCTGGAGGTAAAATGTAAATTTTTTGTATATTATTTTCCGCTTTCTTTTTTTCTTTTTTTTTCTTTTTTCTTTTTGTGGAATTTTATATCGTAAATAATGACGATGTTGTCATGCGGGGGGGTAGGGCGAGAGGTGGGAGGGGAAGGGGAGGGGGGAAGGAAAACGTTAAAAATTTTTATTCGAAATGCATCGGGAATTTTTTTACGAAACGTAAAAATTATAATTTTTAAACGACGGATCGAAACGCCATGCAACGGATTTTAAAGATTTTAAAAAAAAAAAAAAAAAAATTTTATCGTTTTTTTTTTTTATTTTTTTTTTTTATTTGCAAAAATCAAATTTATTTATTTTTTATTACGTTGAAATGTTTTTGTAATAAATAATAATAATAATAATATGACGAGACCGTTTTTTTTTTTAAATTTATCACCTGTTACGCGAGTATTCGCGTTAAAAAAAAATTATTAACGACTTTATATTTATATATATATTAATCTTTGTATCGTTGATTTTTTTTTATCATTATTATCATCATCATCGTGTTGAACATAATTAATATTTGTAATAATAAATATTACGACGACGACAACAACAACAACCAAAAAAAATTTCTATTGTATTCTATTCTATTTGTTTTATATTTTTTGGCATTGAAATTAATTTTCGATCATATTTTACACCTATTTATATGATTTCTCCAAGTCTGCGGGGGGTGAGAGTGGGAGTGGAATGGGGAGGGAATTTTTTTTTTTTTTGAAATTAAATTTTTTTGGCAGTTGTCATTACTCTCTCACCCCCCCCCCCGCGACCTCCCTTCCACAATCCAAATTGAAAAAATATCAAAGCGTTTTTTAGATTAAAAAAAAATTAAATTAAATTAAATTTTAGAAAAAAATTAATTTTTAATGGAATTTAAAAATATTTTATTATTATTATTATTATTATCATTATTATTATCATCATTATTATCATCATTATTATTATTATTATCATCATTATTATCATCATTATTATTATTATTATTTATTTCTTTTTTAAATTTTTTTTTAATTGTCAAATGGCTTTAAGCCAGAACGTACGTATGCGATTTTAGATTTGTCAGAACGAAAAAACCAGAAAACAAAAAAAAAAAATTTTTTTTTTCAAAACTATTGTTTTATTATTATTATTATTATTATTATTATTATTATTATTATTATTATTATTATCATCATCATCATCATCATCATTATTATTATTATTATTATTATTACTGTTTTATATTCCGTTTGTCTTTGCTCTCGTAAAACGTGTAAAAACGTCGTCGTCGTCGTCGTCGTCGTCGGTCGTGCATGTGTTCGTGTGTGTGTGCGTGTGTGGTTGTTTTTAAAGGAAAAACGGTAAACAACAAACAAACAAACAATAACATTTGCCGATTGGTAGTCAATCAAAAAATAAATTTTTTTTGAAAGTGGTTTTTTAATAATTTCCTAAATGTATTTGGCCGGCTGTCTACTAAATACGTAATTACGTGGTTTCGATTTTTAGTTATCACGCGTTCCCTTCAACTTACTGCCACTTCTTACCGTCGTAAAAAATTTAAAAAAAAAATAAAATTAATTTAATAAATTAAATTTAGAAAAAAAAAAAAAAAAAAATTAGGAGATGGAGGAGAGAATGTGTGACGTCTTCTTTCTATTTTTTTTTTTTTTTGGCTTTTGGGTATTGTGTAAAAAAAAATTAATTACACAATGGCATTGTACTCCTCTTTGCACGTGCCAAATATATATACGTAATAAAAATTCACGCGGTCAAATTATTATTATTATTATTAATAAATAAAATTTTATGCTATTTTAGTCGACCCTCGTCCGTGGCTAATTCTTTAAGAAAATTAGTTTTTTAATTTTATTTCTTTCATTGAAGAAAAGAAAAGAGGGGATGTGCGGGGGGTGTGGGGGGGGTGGAAGGAATGAAATCAAGCGTGAAAGGGGAGTGTTTGTAATCATCATCCCAAAATTTAAATTCCGTCCCAAAAAAAAAAAAAAAAAAAATAGAAAATTAATGTTTAATTTTTTTTTTGGATATTTTTAAATTTGAAAATTCGGTCGAGGTCTTTTGTAACGACGTCTCGGTAATGGTACTTATTTTTTCAATTAAAAAAAAAAAAATTTTTTTTACGGGAAAATAACGTTTTAAAAAATTAATAAGACAAAATTACTTGTTGTTGTTGTTGTCGTTATGACTAGTTGTCGATTTCCGGTCGGTTTTTAAACAT
Source organism: Pediculus humanus corporis (assembly GCF_000006295.1). NCBI lineage: Eukaryota > Metazoa > Arthropoda > Insecta > Psocodea > Pediculidae > Pediculus > Pediculus humanus. The sequence goes on along the minus strand of NW_002987875.1, from coordinate 607,165 downwards.
TTTCCAAACACATATTATTGGTTGTGATCGGCCGTGACATAAAATCAAGGTTTTCCGATCAATTGAAAAACTAGATAATAATCAAATTTATTATTATTATTATTTTTTTTTTTTATATCCACCGTTTTGTTAAAAAAAATATGTCACTCGGTACTTTTATTTAAAAAAAAAAAAAAAAATGTATATATATCGTCACTCATTAATCAATTCATTCAAAATTTTTCTTAAATATATTATTTAAAAAAATATAATTAATCGGATTTTAAACGATTTCGACTTGGAAAATTTATCGTAGGAGACACGATGAGAGAGAGAGAGGGGACAGCGGGAGGGAGAGAGGAACGTTAAAAAAATGTATACACGTTTTTTTTAATTTTTTAATAATTTTTAATTCACAAGAGAAGCATTGTGAACAAAATAAAATTTGACGGTTGCTTTCCCCCCTTCTCTCTCTCTCTCTCCCCACCTTCTCACCTTCCCGATTTCCACACACACGCACGCACGTGTTTTTTTACGTATTTAGGTTATTATTATTATTATTAAATTGCATTCGATAAAACTATTCTCCGACACAATAACGACGAAAATTTATGCAATTTAAAAAAATCCGAGACGAACTTAATAATAATAATAATAATAATTAAAATTTGATATTGCACGTGTGTGTGTGTGTATGCGTGTGTATCGATAAGATCGATAAGATCGATAATTACGATTCGTTAATGGATAAAAATTTTTTTTTTTTTTTTTAAAAAAAAAAAAAGGAAATTAAAAGTCGGAGAAAATTTTTTCATTTTTTTTTTGCATTAAAATTAATCGGTGATGATGATGATGATGTTGATGATGATGGTGATGATGATGATGATGATGGTGATGATGATGATGTTGGTGATCGTGTTCGGGGGTGAGGAGGGGAGGGAGGAGGGGGGGGGTTATATTCGTTTTAACACCGTAAAAAAAATTAATTATACGAATCGTTTTTTTTTTTTTTTTTTTTTTTTTTTACACACGACGACACTATTATAATATTTTTTTTTTTTAATAGTATTGACATTTACAATTTTTTATAAATATTGCAAAATAAAAAATTAATTTCTTTATTTAAAAAAAAAAAAAAAAAAACTGGAATATTACGTCATCACGATTTTGAAAAAGAAAAAAAAATGTTTGTTGTTGACTGTTGTTTGTTAGTTAGCTCATTATCAATGATAGTTTTTTTTGTTTATTAAATTTTTTTATATTATTATTATTTATAATTCGTAAAGTTTTATTATTATTATTATTATTTTTCCTCGTTGTTGTTGTTGCTGTCGGCAGTCCCCCCCCCCTTCCTTTTCCCCTTATTAATGAATGAATTAAGAATGAATGATTGATTGTCGGAGGAGAGTTGACAGTAAATTGTCATTTAACAAATTACTTTTTTTTTTTTTTTCTTCCATCGTCGTCTGTTTTGTTTTTTGCCCCCTCCCCCCTCCCCCTTTACTTTTTTTCTTACTTTTTATTTCCGTCTCTACTTCATCACGGTGAAAATTTTATTTTTCGACTTACATAAATAAATAATGATAATAATAATGAAATTCTTTAAAAATCACGTGAAACATAACACTCTACTAATGCCCCTTCTTGTGGTTTTTTTTCTCTCTCTCTCTTCCTCTCTTTTCCTCTCTTCTTCTTTTTTTCGTATACTAATAATAATGTTTTTCTTTTTTTCTTTTTTTTTTTTTTTCTCTTTCAGAGTGAAAAGAGAGTGACACGTAACAGCTGTCCGCCTATATACGAGACATCCAACAAATTGACAAAAAAAAAAAATTTTATCCCTTATTATTATTATTATTATTATTATTATTATTATTATTATTATTATTATTATTATTATTTTGAATCTTTATTATGTCGTAATAATAATTTCCGGACAAAATGGCCGCTCGTAATTAATTAATATATATATATATATATATTTTTTTTCCCCTTCCTCCCCCCCTTTTGAGATTTCACTTTCGGTTTTTCGTTTTCGTTTTCGTCCGCTAACGATCGTTAAAATTTAAAAAAAGACGTTTATTTATTTATTTATTTATTTATTAATTATTAAACATTATTTATTTCTTTAATAAAAAAAAAAATTAATGAATCGAAATTTTTATTTTTAAAAAATAAAAAAAAAAATGTATATATATATATATATACATAAATATTATTATTATTATTATGTCGAAGGAAAGTCGAAAGGTTATCATCTCCTGCCACGTTAACAATCGCGTCCCGATGCCCCAGTTGTATAGTAAAAAAAAAAAAAAAAAAGTTTTTTTTTAATAAAAACAAAATCGAATCCCCACCCAGTACGTATTTTCATTTTCTCGATTGTGGTCGTCGTTTTCGTCGTCGATTGATTTTATTATTTGGGGATTCGAAAGAAAATTTTTGAAAATTTTCTTTTTTTTTCTTTTGGGAAATTTTTTGGGAAATTGTGATTAATTCGTAGTATATTATTCGTAGATATAATTTTTCGGCGCACGAAATCGCTTAGGAAAATTTAAAAAAAAAAAAAAAAAAAAACCGCGGGAAGAAAAATTCCTTTTTTTTAACGTTAATATTATTATTATTATTATTACCATCGCGTTCGAATTTTATAGGAAAACCTTTTTTTTTGAAACGATTCGGGTGCTTTTTCGTTGTTATTATTATTATTTTGTAGTCTTTTTAAAAATATAATTTGCGCGATCGCGAGGCGTAAACCTTTTTTCTTTTTCTTTCTAGAAACCTTTCTTTTCTAGAAAAGGAAAAAAAGGAAAAAAAGGAAAGCTGATAACTCGTCGACTTTTCCAAAAATTAATGATAAAAATGTCAAATAATTAATTTTTTTTTTTTT
>NW_002987875.1:600333-603897 GCF_000006295.1 Pediculus humanus corporis | reverse complement strand
AAAAAAAAAAAGGAGAAAATTTCGAACCATCCATTCCAAAACCAGGAACCAAACCCGGAAATAATTATTATTATTATTATCGGGTAAAAAGTTTTTTTTTTTTTTTTTTTTTTTTTTTTTTTTCGTCTCAATAATATAAATATATATCGGAATAAAATATATATTTATATAAAGAAAAAAGAAGAAAGAAAAATCTATTAATATTATTATTATTAATATTGAAAAGGGAAAAATTACAATCATAAAATGACCTGGAGGTTTTAGTGGGCGGCATTTGCTGCCAAATTAAAATTTAACTTAATGTCGGCAATTTGGAAACAATGGGAAAAAAAGGTACGAAGAGGAAGACAAAATGGAGGACTTTTCCACTTGCGGAAGGTGAGTTTAATTTTTTTTTTTTATGTTAATGAATGTTGTGAGGGGTGGACTTTCGTAAAATAATAACAAGCACTTTTACTAATACATTATTTTTTAATTGATTGATTGATCGATCGATTGTGGGGGGGGAGGGGGATGAGACACGGGTCAAAAATTATATACAAAATAAAATGAATTTGTGCGCGTAAATTTTTTTGTGTGTGTGTGTGTGTGTGTGTCTGTTCGAATACGTTTTGATTTCCTGGTGCACAAAAAAATTATCAAAGCGCACACATTTTTTTTTTTTTTTTTAAATTCACGAAGATAAAAATTTAAACACCGATGACAAGGTGATTGGCATCATAAATGTCGTAATCATATATCCTGCGATCCTGGCAGGCATTTTGAGATAGGAAACGTATATTACAGGCACTTTTTTCCTCTCTATTTTCCTATTTTTCACGTCTAAATTCGTCCTTGTCCCATCTTACATAAGATAATTATAAAATTAAACTATAACGTGTTGTTTTCTCATAGTCGTACGCACACGTACACACGCGAGCGGGTATTACTGTACGCATACGTAAAGCACAGGTGGGAAAAGAACACCTTTTCTCAATAATAATAATAATAATAATAATAATAATAATAATAATAATAATAATAATAATAATTTCGATTTATTTTAACCGGTATCCTCTTTAAGAGTTATCATCTATCTTATTTGAACTCTTCAAAAAAATCAAATTTTTTTTTGATTCCGTTTAAGGTGTTTAACACTTTGTAACGGTTTTTAAATCGGTATCAAATTACACGTGGCTTTCAAGACCCAAGCCCCACGTCACCGAAAAACGGAGGGGAAAGGAGACGGGCGGGAGGAAGGGAGGGAGGGAGGGAGGGGAGGGGAAATAAAAAAAAAGAAAACTAGCTTTTACATCGTTAACATAAACTTTATTATTATTATTATTATAAAGTTACGCATTTTTTTACAAAAAAAAAAAAAAAAAAAACCTTCGAAACTCGGTAAATTTCATTCTAATGCTAATTTTTTTTTTTTTTAAATTTTAAATTTGTTGGTATTACATTAATAATAATAATAATGATGATGATAATAATGTTAATAAATTTGGGGTTAATTTTAGTTGGCCAAAAAAAAAAAAATTTTTCTTTTTTGAAATACTCTGGAAATGCGAATAGTTTTTTATCGTTAATTAATTTTCAGTATTTAATTTAATGAGAAAGACAAAGAGAGAGAGAGAGAGAGAGAGAGAGAGAGTGAGAAAGATATATAGATAGATAGATAGAACATTCGATAGCCAGAAAAATAAATTTAATAATAATTATTGATAATTTGATGATAAATAATGTTTTGCCGTGGAAAATAAAAAAATCTATATTTTATTTTTTTTTATTATTTAAACAATTTAAAGGTGAATATTAATAACAAATAATAATACGTTAAAAATAATAATAATAATAACGACTAAAGATTAGATAGAAGTGACTGGCAAATTATAAAAAAAAAAAAAATACATAAAAATTCATTCTGACGTATTTTGTTTATAATAAGTAAGTGAACAAAGTTCATCGAGACCCACATTAGCGCACGATAATATTTAAAAAAAAAAAAAAAAAAAAATAATAATAATAATAATAATAATAATAATGAGAAGAAGAAAAAAATAATAAAAATACAAAGTTCATATATATAAATATATATATAATAAAAGTTATGTGGGGAGACTGAAGGAATCATTAAATAGTAATAATAATAATAATAGTAATACATAGCTTATTTGTAAAGGCTGAAAAAACAAAAAAAAAAATTTATTTACTTTAAACGTTACAAGTGACTTAATTAAGTTTATGGCGAAAATATTTCCCGCAACGCAAAAATACAGATTACGACTCGTTGGGGGGCCATTTTCTTACAAATATAAATAAATAACAACAACAACAAAAATTATTATTATTATTATTAAAATGATGATGACCGGTAATGTTTTCGTATTAATTGTCATAATCAAATCTCTGTATATCGCATGTGCGTCACGATAACAAATAATAATAATAATTTAAAGGACCCCCCTTCCCTCCTCCTCCTCCTCCTTCAACTCCTCCCCCTCCATTGTTTTTTCTTCGTTCCATTTCCGTTAATTAATATTTTGAAAATCGCTAATTGGAATTTTTTTTTTTTGTTTTTTTACAAAACAAACAAGCGAAAAAGTTTTGAATCAATTAAACGACAAAAAAGTAAATTATTAAGGGGAGGAGAGGGACGGGAAAGGGGGGACAGGGAGGCGAGGAGGGTAGGGGCTCGTTAAAATTAAAATGTCGAAACCTTTGATGTCGTCATTCATTCCGGAAATCCAATCGGGTTTTATTCGGTGTGAAATTTTTTTTTTTATTATTATTATCGAAACGTTATTCAATAAATGAATTTTTTTTATTTATTTATCGATATAATAATAATATTAATAATCGACAGGTTCGAATCAAAAAAAAAAAGAAAATGTCGTGAAAAAAGTGGAGGATGCGGGGGAGGGGAAAAAGATTTCATAAAAAGTAAATAAATTTATTAGTGCGATTCAAATGAATAAATGAAAAAAAAAAGGATGAGGAAGATAAAACCGGGGAAGGGAGGGGGAAACCGGAAGCGGAAATAATGAAAATTAATTTCACGTTTTGAAATTTTTTACGTAAAGTCGCATATTTTCTTCCGATGCGAGAAGTTAAATGAAATTTTTTTTTTTTAAATTTCTTTTTAAAGATAATTTTCCGACGCCATATTGATTCGAATTTTTATTTTTTTATTTGTATTTGGTCGAAAGAAAATTGTGGAATAATAATAATAATACTTTTCCTTTCGTTCTTTTTTTTATTTTTATTCTTTTCCTCTCTCTCTCTCTCGGTTCTTTTCATTTCTGGCTTTTGATATTTTTTTTCCTTTTTTTTTTTTTTATGTTCGTGATTAATAGAATAAGAATCCCTTTGAACTTTTTATTTCAACGGCTTTTGTCCCTCCGAAAAAAAAAAAAAATTGATTAGACGAAATATAAAAAAAAAAATAGAAACTGAAACATTAATATTATCATGACCCGTGAACTCTCTCAGTTCGTTCGTAAATAAAAAAAAAATTTTTCGGTATGTAGGCACGAGTGGAAGGGAGGGAGGGAAGATAAGCGGGGAAATTTTTTCCCTGCTTTT
>NW_002987875.1:582833-597833 GCF_000006295.1 Pediculus humanus corporis | reverse complement strand
ATAAATAAATCAAAAAGCAAAAAATTAATTCGGTCATTCGAGATATCGAACGAGTTGTTTTGAAATAACTAGAGATAAATACTTAATAATAATAATAATAATAATTTTTTTTTTTGATCTGATTTCTTTTATCATAAACTGAACTTTATGGTTTTTTTTTTTCGCATGCGTGTGTGTGTGCGTGTGCGTGCGTGCATGTTCAAAACCCAGCTCGATTAATTCGTATCTGTAAACCTGTTTATTATTATTATTATTATTATTATTATTATTATTTATTTACTAAAACAATTTTTTTCCTTTTTTTTTTTTTTATTGCAAACTAAATTCTAATAAATTTATTATCGATAAACGTTCGAGTCATTGCGCGGGAGGGAGGGAGGGGATTAAACGTCCGGACAAATAAATTAAATACAAAATTATTATTATTATTATTATTATTATTATTATTATTATTATTATTATTATTATTTAGGAAGGAGTGTGGAAAGATGAAAAGACGAGTAAAATTTTTCTCTCACGTGTGTGTGTGTGTGTGAGAAAGAAGACTTGAATTTTCGTATACACGGTTGACGTACATTTATAACATTAGAGTTTGACACGTTCAAAAAAAAAAAAAAAAAAAAATGGCCGTCTAAAAAATTTTGTAGGAAATGAGTGATCGCATACGTAAAATTAAAATAATATAATTTTTTCTTTTCTTTTCTTTTTATTTTAATAATTTAAAAAAAAAAAACTGGAAGTGCGCCAACGGTTAATTTAAAAGTAAAAAAAAAATTTCCATTCTCTCTTTCTCCCCGTCTCCCCGTCTTCCTTTACCTTTCTTTGGCAAACAATTTTTTTTTTTTTTTTTCCTTCTTCTCTGTAATATCAATTAAAATGCATTGATTGTTTAATTTATTATGTTAAAATCACGTTTAAATGAAACGAAAAAAAGTGGCGGTAGATTTTCAAACGCCATTTTGTTTTTATACGATTTGAGTCTTTTACCACGTTTAATGAATTTTTAAAAAAAAAATTGCTAATTTTGCAGGGGCTGGGGGTTCCGGTAACGAAGAAGAAATACACGATGAAGATCAATCGACGACTTCGTCAATCGTCGGACAACAAATCATTACAAACAATATCAAACCTCAGGCACAATTTTATTTCAAATCGAGCGAAAAGCCGTTTAAACCAAATCGAAAATTTTCATACGACAGGCACAAAAACAAGGAGCCACTTGTTAAATTGGAAAGCAAGACGTTCGACGAAGGTAAGAACGAACAAAATAAATAAATAATTTTTTTCTTTTTTTTTTTATCGTTGCATTCGAAAAAGGATAAAAGGAAAAAAGGAAATGGAAAAAAACGGTTTGGTTTGAGTTTTCAATTTATTAAAAATGCCAGAGCGTATTGATTTTTTTCATAAAAATATGTGGAGGAATAATTTTTTAAAAAAAAAAAAAATTGTTTTTCCCCTCTTTTCTTTTTCTTTTTTCCCTTTTTCAAACGGGGAAAAATTTCCCTGCAAAAACAAAAATTCAATTTGTTTTCGTCTTTTTCCCCCCTGCCACGACTCCTTCGATAAAAATTTTATTCGTTCAATTGGAAAACAATAATCATTATTATTATTTTTACATAATAAAAAACCGGTTTTGGAAAAAATAATTTTTTCGCGTGTCGTCTCTTTGAAAAAAAAAAAAAATGTCGTCATGTTTTGAGAAAACGGAAACAAACAAACAAAAAATCATTTCTATATATTTCCGTCGACATTTTTCACATCTCTCTCTCTCTCTCTCTCTCTCTTTCTCTCACGGTCTCTTTTCTTTTTATTTTTTTATGTTTTTTTTTTTTCACTTTTATTTTTTATTTTTCGAACGGGTAACGAACTCCGGTGGGAAATTTGTCGGTAAACAAAAAAAAAAAAAAAAATTTTTTTTTGTTGTTGTTATTGTCAAGCTTTTAATTTATATAAATAATTTTTTCACGTGTTTGTTATTTGTTTATCTGTCTGTCTGTTTGTTTTCTTTCTTTTCCCCCTCTTCTCCTCCTCCCTCCTCGACTCAGCCGGAAATGTTTTTATTTTCGAAACGGAAACAACCGTTACTTCTTGAATTTCATCCGTGCATCGTCTGTGTGACAGAATTCAATTCGAAAATAAAAACAAAAAAACCAAAAAACTCTCTCTCTCTCTCTCTCTCTCTTCCATCTTTTAAAAGACGTGATAATGCCCAACATAAATATTTATCTTTCAACAGTTACATTATCTGGAAGTTTGTCTTTTTCATTTTCCTTCATTATTATTATTATTGATTTATTACCGTTTTTTTTTTTCGAGAGAGAGAGACAGACAGGAAAATAATTTATAAAAACTGTTAAAAAAAAAAATAATTCCAGGAAGTTTGTAGTAGGTACAGGTAGAAAGAGAGTAAAAACACACACACGCACACAGGTAGAGGATTATTATTGTCTTTCGGTGGGTATCCTATTAAAACAAAGTGTAGCTCACGTGTGTGCATGTGCATGTGCGTGTGCGTGTGTGCGTGTGTGTGTGAGTGCGTGTGGATTTAATTAACTTAAAGAGACTGAATTTTCGATATTTTTTCCTTTTTTTATGGTCTGCAGTTAAGATAATTAGTTTGACTGATAGGAAACGAAATGAGTTGTATTATTTATTATCAATGGCGACGCTAGCGACGTATAAATTACGATACGCATACATTTCGTTTAAAAAAAAAAACATCCAAGAAGTTAACAATAATTTTCGCGTTATTCCCACTCGTATTATTTATTTATTGAAAAAATAATAATTTCGAACGTAAAACGCAAACCCTTTTTTTACCCCCCCCCCCCCGTACCCCGTCTCCCGCCTTTTTCAATTCCTTTCCAGGTAGAAAGTTACGTAATAAACCTCGCAAAAACATACATTTACGTGTCAGGATTTAATATTGCGTTAAATTTATTTTTTTGCTCTTCCCCTTCCCCTCCCCTCCACTCCGCTCCTCCTCCCTACGAATTTCCACTTCGATTACAGTCGAAAATAATCGAAGGGATGATGATAGTTGATGGTGATAATGATGATACTTTAAACGAGTGCGCAACGAATGCAAAAAATGAAAAAATAAATAAATAAACGTGTAAATAGATTTGTGCTTGCAGTGGTACCATCTTTAAAACATAAAATGAGATGTTTATTTTAGAAATATGCATCAGTAAAGATATACGTTTATTTTTTTTTTTTCATTTTTTTAATTTATGCGCATAAATGTATGAGATTTCGTTTTTTTTTTGTTTAACATACGTACTTACGTACGTTCGTAAGTAACCCAATTAGAATATTAATTCACGTTTAAAAGAAAAAAAAAAAAATTTTTTTCGTAAGGTTTGTTTTTTTTTTTTTTTTTTTTTTTTTTTTGGGGGGGGAGAGGGTTTAACGCGAGAAAATTATACCGTTTGATGTAATTATAAAAATATGGCGGCGACATTTAACTTATTTATACGTGTTGTTGTTGTTGTTGTTGTTGTTGTTGTGAGACAGGCAGAAGACGTGTAAAAAGAAAAATCAAAAAAAAAATTGTCTCGCTCGTAAAAAAACAAAAATTTTTTTTTTTTTTTTTAAGTTGGCAACTTTTGTTAATTGCCACCGAGTGAAACTTTATTATTATTATTATTATTATTATTATTATTTTGTTTTCTTTTCGTAAGAAGTAACAAAAATTAATTATTGGTTTTTAAAAAAAAAAAAATTCAGTACTACCAACAAAAACAACAACAACGTGACAATGATTTTGACACGTTTTTGTTTGTTTGAAAATTTCATGAAATCACATAATTAGTATGGCAAACATTTTTTTTTTAATATACTTCCCAGTTTTATTATTATTATTATTATTATTATTTCATTATTTTAAAGCAAGTTGACAAATGAAAATTCGTAAAATAGAAATGAAAAAAAAAAAAAAAAAAAAATTATTATTAGTTACCTTTTTTTTTCTTAGGATGTTGTTTAAATTCGAGTCAGTCACGAAACCACTAACTGTAATTTTTTTTTTTTTTTTTTTTAATAGTAAAACTACGGGTTGGGAAAATCGTAAACAATTTTTTTTTTTTTTTTTAATATTTAGTCTTTAATGTAGTGGGAAAAAGAAAAATGCATAAAAACTTTATGTAAACGACGCCATTTTAAAGGGGATTTAAAAAAACAAAAAAAAAACTGGTGTGGTGTTTAAAATACGCAGAAAACGGTTGTAACGGTCGTCGTATTTAAATTGAATATTCATTTAGAACGCACACACATATCTGTACGTTTTGATAAAAAAAAAAAAAACGAAATGGTTGACCTTTGACACGAGCTCACACGGGTAAATATTGTAATTTTTAACGGTTGGGTTTTTTTTTTCTTTTCACATTTTACTTCCCACAATATCGGTTTTTATTTATTAAATAATAATGATAAAAGAAGAAGAAACTACAACACGCAAAGTTTAGTAGGGGGTAGTAGCCATTTTGTTAAATCGACAATAATAATGATGATGATGATGATGGCGTTTTAGTTTTTACGACAAGTCACCTGACTTTTAGTTTTAAGTTTTTTAAAATTTATTTTGACAATAATGGTTCATCAATATTTATTGATTTTTTTTTTCTCGAAGGAGTAGGAGGAGGAGGAGGAGGGAAATGAATAGAATAATAATAATAATAATAATAAATTTTTTTTTTCAGAGGAATATACAAAGATAACTACGCCGCGTCAAGATGTCTTATTTAAAAAAGGTTATTTCGGTCGTAAGCGTGAATCGTCCATTGAAGAAACAACACATCACGCAGGAGGTACGTATCAATCAATCAATCAATCAATCAGTCATATTTAAAAAAAAAAACGCGGGCATCGAGTCAATCATTGTTTATTTACTCGAATTCCTTTTTTTTTTTTTTTTTTTCTAAATCCCCGAAACGTTTATCATCTCTATGACTTCCTGTGCGATGCGGGGGAAAAAAAAATGAAAATTAACGCGCGCGATTTCTTAAATTTAAATTTAAAAAAAAAAAAAAACTTATTTACGCGATTTAATTTTTTTAAGAGCTAACTATGTCATCATCATCATCATCATCATCATCATCATCATCATAATCATCATCATTATTATTATTTTTTTTTTAAGTACTTGTTAAAATTGTCCTTCTTGTATCACGGCCGATTAGATTATTATTATCAAAAATTTATTAACACCTAACTATTTAAACAATTTTTTTTTGTCGACATGTTTTTAAAGTGTTGTTCTATTAATCTGAGACGATCGATGATTTCATGTTAATTTCAATAGATAGATATAAATACATATTTTTTTTTTCGAAATACTTCATTGCGGTTGAATTTGTCATTAAGGCAAAATAAATTACTTCATTATTATTCATTCGACGATGTATCAACAAAAGACGAAATGTAATTGCTAATAGTTAGTTAGAGATCTTATAATAAGGGGATTTTTATCTACCACTACTGCCACGTCTTTTTTTTTTTTTTTTTTGTTAGGTTGGCAAACTAGAAAACGACCGCTAATTTCATACGTACACTTACATAAAGTAATATATGTTTATGTTTAAAAAAAAAAAAAAGAAATTAAATCCAACTTAATAATAATAATAATTTTTTAGCATTTTAATGTATTACCTTGATTTAATACGTTTTTTTATCAACTTCCGGTTTTTTAAAAATAAATTTTCTTAATTTAAAATTTTGAAAAAAATAAGGCGTACTTCTTATTCAGTTTATTAAATGAAATTACGTCGCGTTTATGAGGAACCCAAACACCCCCGTAAAAAAAAAAAAAATTACGTGATGAAAAGTGATTCGAATTTTTCTTTTATTATTTCCCAACGAGAGAAAATTTAAGGTTTTGGAAAAAAAAGTTTTTTTCTTGATACTTTTCAGAAGTTGAAAACGAAGATCGAATAATGGAGCAAATAATAATAACAAATGGTTTCGTTGACGAACGCGGTCATTATTTAGTTAACGGAAACAGCTACGAAATCTACGATCCTTATTCGAACACCGTGACCGTTGTCGTGGGTCCTCCACCATACACAAACGGAGTAACACAACCAGTATTAGCAGCTGTATCCTGTCAACCAGTGCCTTTGCAACCGGTTGATTGGTATCCGCCGGGTTCAGATTGGCCTTCGCAGGGTTCGGCCTGGACGCCATCTTATCCCAGAAGTCCACAAACGGATACGCTAAATAATTCGGGACAAAATGGAGATAACGGTCATAATTTTCACAGTCCCGATGCTCAAATGTCTAATTTGTATCAACAACCGGCTTACATAGTACCGGGTTACATGTTCAGCGAATCTCCCGTTTATAGTGGTAAGTCATTTTTTTTTTTTATGATCGTGAATAAAAATTTGTTGTTGTTGTAAGATTTAATAATAAATAAATTTTATGTATTAGGCGTGCCTGTTCATACAAATAATTTTAACACCACGACTGAAGCCATGTGTTCAAATGATAACAAATCAGAAATTGGGGAAGATAAGTCTGTGGTAAGAGTGAATTTGCACTCTATCAATTTTTCAATTTTTACACATTTTCTCCCCGATATATATATGCCACGATTATTATTTTTTTTTTTTTTTTTTTTTTTTAGAGCGGTGCAAATGGAAATCTTACAAATGGGTTGTTAAACAGTCCAGAATCGAAACCTCAAAGTTCGTTGGAAAATGTAAAAGACGATAAAAATGATGGGAAAATACAGGATATTAAACCACCGATAGAAAAGTCATCGACGCCATTAATCAATAAACAAAAAGAAGTTACTAACGGTCATTATAATAATAATAATCAAAAGTTGAGAGTGGAAGGGATCGTAGAATTTCGTCCGAAAGAAGAAAAGAAAATGATTGAAAAGTTCAGTCATAGCACTCAAACGAGTTCAGTTGAAATAAATGATAAATCAGTTACAACTCTCAAATCGGAAAATTCCGAAAAAGAATCTCACAGCACTCAAACTCTTCCTGAACAAACAATACAAAGCAATAAGACATTAGATTTAAATGCGGAAAAGGAAGGAGGAAACGAAAAAAATGAAAGCAATACTACCACTACTACTATTACTACTCCCACTACTATGACTAGTGCTAATAATAATAATAATAATAATAGTAGTAGTAATAATGATAATAACAATAACAACAATAACAATAATAATAATAATAATAATAATTTATCAGAGTTCCTGTTATCGTCTCAAGTGAGAAACGAAGTCGGCACAAAAGGAAATTGGAAAATTCAACGAAACAAGTACAAAGAATATCATAATTCATCACCGAAAAAATACCAAGAAGAATCGCCACGAAAAATGTATCAGAAACGAATGCAGTTTAACGAAGGGGGTGGAAAAATGAAGGGGGGGGAGAGTTTCGAAAAGTCAGATTCGAAAACGAATTACAGTCCGAATAAAGTTACGTATGCAAGAAAAGCAATGATCGGTTTAGAAAATTTCAATAATGGAATTTCTAAAATGACAAACGACGGCGTACAAAGTATGAGAAATGAAATTCAAAACGACTATAAAAGTGCTCAAAGTCAATTAGTTAACGGAACGAATCAAATAATGCCGTCGAACGGAACAAACTATCGAACAAATCATTCAAAACAACAATCAACGTTTGTAGATCGTTACTACGCGTCCTACGAAGAAAAGAAAAATTACAATGGTAGTGTTAAAAATAATAATTTCAATAATAACAAAAACAAGTACAATAAGAGTTCCTACGTTACCAAAATGAAAACAAATGAAACGAATGAATTTAAATTCAGAGAGAAAAAGATTTCATCCAAACAACCGTACGTTGTCACAGTCGGCGAAGAAAATTCAATGGGAAAGGAAAAACAAGTCATAGAAGAAAACAAAAACGATTTGATTATGAAGTGTCAATCGGAGAAAAGTTCAACGGTTTCGGAATTGAGTTCGCCGACCGAATTGAGCAGCGGTCAAAACACTCCCCCGGAAAAATCCATAGTTCGAAAAATGGAACAAAAAATAGCCAACGAAATAAATAAAAGCGTGCGAGAAAAATTAAAACAAAATATCAAGAAAGGAAACGATGGAAAAACGAATAAGATGAAAGAAAAAATTGATAATCAATTGGAAATTGAAAAAAAAAATAATAATAATAACGAGAAAGAAGAAAAACGTGAAAATGACGACGGTGACGAGGACGACGATGATGATGAAACGGCGCAAAAAGAAAAAGAAAATTTAAAACAAAAATTTGATGATAAAAAAAAGAACGAAGACAACGTTAAGATAAACGAAAGTGGGAAAAATAACAATAATAATAATAATAATAATAGTAATAATAATAAGAAGAAAAAGAAAAAGAAGAAGAAAATGTTGGAAGAGGTGAAGGAAAAATCGAATCCGGATGAAGAATCTAAAGAAGATTTTTCATTTTTGCCAAATTTCATATTACAAAAGCCGCAGGATTTGTTGTTTTCCTCGTGGGAAGGTGGTAAAAACGATCAAGCGGACATGATCTCAAACATGGATGCTGCGTCCATGTTAACGGGAGAAGAAGAAATATTGAAAACTCTGGGAATAGCGGAGAACAAGAATAACTTTTCTAAACTGCCTTTACATTCGGATATGTTGATGATGTTGCCAGCATTCGGATGGACTCGTCCTAAATTTAAAATTGAAGATATATTCACGCCGACGAAGCATTTACACAGCGATCTCTTCACAAGAACAAACATCACGAGTATGAAATCAACAAAACCGGAAGAATTTTTCGCTAGCGTCATCGATAATCCGATCGTGGAAAAATCTGACAAGAAAAAAGACTGCACTAAAAATAATAATAATAATAATAATAATAAGAAAGATCAAATGAAAAAACCGGATGCCAACGGAGAAGTGAATCAAGTTAATAAAGATGGGAGTAAGTCAAACGGCGGTGGGGATACGTTAAAAATGAAAAATGCCGTCGATAAGATTTCGAATGGAGATGAAAAGGAGATGGATGAGAAAAATAAAAAAATAAAAAACGTCAAATGTAGTACGGAAACGAGGGAAGGAAACGACGACGACGACGAATCCACAAAGGGTGAAAAAATGGAAAACGTTTCGAGAGAGGGAAAATTGGGAATCGTTGAAGCCGTGAACACGTGGCTTCAAGAACAGGGAAATTCAGAAAAAGTTTTATCGGTGGATTTGTTACCCGTCGAATCCCTCGAAACTCTCATGGGTAGTAGTAGTAAAATGGAAAAAAAAAAATTTTTGAAAATGAAAAATAATAACGATAAGAAGAAAAAAAATAATAATAATGAGTCAGATTCAAAAAACGGGAAAAGCAACCCTATGCATGCGTTATCAGTTAACAACCCGGAGGAGAAAGAAAAAAAAAAAAAAAACTCTGACTTTGTGGATACGTTACAGCAGGGAGTAAACGGATGCATTAGGGTTGCTAATGTCATTACCGATAACTTTATCCACGTGAACCGAGAATTCAGATGTCCGAGAGGGGATGATTTGCAAAGGGGTAGAATGCCGAGATCATCGTCCGCGGATGGTAAACTAATGGAGAAAAAATTGAAAAAACATTTGAAATTTTTAACGGATTCGGCGTCTTTCTGTCAGGATTTAATATCGGACGTTCGCAACGGTTTGCCGACGAAAAACGAATATGCCACCGAAGAATTATGCGATCCGCGACAAAGCGTGTTTAAATATTACACACTGTCGCCGTGTCAATCGAAAAAAAAAAAAAAAATTGTGAAAGTGATGAACGAAAGCGACAGTGACAATGAAGTGTGTGACGCTTTAGAATATAAATTTACGACGAGAGATAACGAGGATGATGGTGATGGTGACGTTGATGGTAAGAAGAAAGTTAAAGTGTTTAAAAAAAACGGTAGAGTTTGCGTGACGGACAGCGGCATTCATTCGGATATGGATTCATCCGAGGATGCATCAAACGATTTTCAAAAAGATGCCAGTTGCAAATTGCAGTAAAAAAATGAAAAAGGAAAAAGGAAAAAGGGAAAGAAGAAGAAGCGGAAGAAGGAAAAAGAGAGGAGGAGGAAATGGAGGAAACGGAGAATTTTTTTTTTTTCCTTTTTCTATTTACATATGTATATGAATCATTTTTAGCGTGCCAGAAAACGTGTTCACCATTTAAAACGAGGAAAAAGGTAAAAGAAAACAAACACATTTTCTGCTTACACGTACGTATATTTATATGAATACTCTTATTTTGCTATAAATTATGTATATCCGCAAATCTCGCGTAACGCAAAAAAAAAAAAAATTTCTAAAATTATCACCTAGTGGGAGATAAAAGAACTAAACTAACGGTTTTTCATTAGTTTTCTTTGCGTTCGTTCAAATCAAACGGAGGGGGGGATTATTTTAAGGTTTTTCCACTCGCGCGCTTTTGCTATACGAAATAGTTATAAAAATTTTGCCTTCGTAAAAAAAACCGTTTTCCCCGAATCCCCCCTTCCGCGAAAAAAATTAGCTCCTCTGCCCCCCCCCCCACACACGTCCGTTAGCCACGTTTAGTAGCGTGCACGTTCGTGCGAAACGCGTAAAGTAATAATAATAATAATAAAATTTTTTTCGTTTAGATATACACGTCGCGTAATTTTATTTTTTTTAGTGCGTGAATGACGTCGGCGATAAGTTAAACACGTACGCGCGTGAAAAAAATATTTTTTTAAAATGGAGGTCGTCGTAAAAACGTTCGATACGTAAAAAAAAAAAAAAAAAAAAAAAAAAAACAATAAATATAATACGAAAAATTCACGTATTTACGCGGACGCCCCCGAATTTTAAAAAACGTTTAAAAAAATACACCGGAATGAACGCTTAGTTTGCTTATAAACCGTAGATTAATAATAATAATAATGATAATGATAATAATAATAATAGTCATAATAATAATGAAAGTTACGGTTTAGGTTTGGTTTAGTGGTTAGTAGAATAAACGCGCGAATATGCATCGTGAATGAACATCATATACGCATGATGCCTTAAATGAATTTTATTTTTAAAAAAAAATTATGCGGATGGATAGTGCGTGTGCTTACGTACACGCATTCGACGAACGCCCCCCACCCCAGGTCCCCCCTTAAAAAAGGAAAAACGATAAATAAAACGCGCGGACGAATAAAAAATTTTATACGTACTATATATATATATAATGGAATAATTTTCACGTGTCATAAAAGTTACGCCGATACAAATTCGGGAAATTTGTCGGTAAATGTTTAATAATAATAATAATAATACTAAGGGATATTTGGGAGGAAATAAGAGAAAATTGTCGGAACGTTAAGAAAACGATGACGACCGACGGAAACGACCGTTAACGGTCAGCCATTTTTTTTTCCGTTTTGTTTTTTATTTTTATTTTTATTTTTTCTTTTCTTTAACCACGTCACGTTTCGATTTTATTTGGATTCGTTTTTTAAAAAAAATATATAAATAAATATATATAATAAATAAAAAGGTGCTTTTCATTATTATTATTATTATTATATGAATATATACATATAGATATATATATATAAAATTTAAAGAAAATAGTACGCTTGTTATTATTATTATTATTAATATGAATTAATTAATTAATAATTAAATAATTAAATAAATAAATTAAAATGAAATTTATATAAAAATATTAATGTTATTATTATTATTACTATTATTATTATTATTATTAATATCGTTATTTTTATTTTAGAAAAAAAAAAAACGAATTCGGAATACTTTCGTTTAATAATAATGATAATAATAATAATAAAACTAATAAATAATAATAATAATAATAGGATAAACGCATAATTCGCGAAGTAAATAAATAAACCGTTGAGAAGAGAGATTTTTTTTAACGTGTCATTAGATTTTATTCGAATTCGTTTACCTACTACCCACTACATATGCGTCGTTATATTAATAATAATAATAATAATAATTTACGGCTACGTTTTTTTTTTTTTTTAATTAAATTTAAAATTTTCCGTTTGCGTTACGCCACCACCACCACCACCATCACCTTCGTTTAGACGTGAATATATTTTAAATACATAGGCTTAAATAGAAAATTATTAATTAAAAAATAAATAATAATAAATAATAATTAATGGATTAGTTACTTTTGTTTTATTATTATTATCATTATCATTATTATTATTATTATTATTATTATTAATAAAATGAATTTTACGATTAGTTTTAAATGAAAATAAAAAGAAAAGTCAAAAAAAAAAAAAAACGCTTTGTTTTTTCTCATTTGTTATTTTTTTAAGGTACTAATAGTTTATTATTATTATTATTAATTTTAGTTATCGTCATTTATTATTATTATTATTATTATTATTACTATAGGTTTACGATAGGATTTAAAAATAATAATAAAAATAAATAAATAAATATTTTTAATTGAAAAATAAAAAATTGTTAGATCCCTAGTCAGAAAGAGAGAGAGAGAGAGAGAGATAGAGATAGAGAGTACCATTAATTTCAATATTATTATTATTATTTAGAAAAAAAAAATTTATCGTTTATTATTATTATTATAATTAGTATAATCAATAATTAATTGAAAAGACAATTTTATTATTTTTTTTTTTGTTTTCATTTAAAAAATTTTTAATTAATTTGTTACGTAATAAAGAGAGAAAGAAAGAAAGAAAAAAATTTTTTTTTTTCAATGTTGTCATTCTGATTATTCGAATCGTGATATATATGATAACGTTTAAAGTAAATAATTGTAATGATATATTATTATTATTATTATTATTATTATTATTATTATTGTTATTGTTACAATTAATGTTATATCGATAGTTTTTTTTTTTTTTTTTTTTTTTTGGTTATTAATAAATTAGAAACGATAAAAACTTTAAGTTTTACTATTATTATTATTATTATTATTATTATTATTATTATTATTATTATTATTATTTTGTTGTTGTATATTTTAAGGGGCATGACTACAATGTAGTAGTTTTTAAAATTTTAGATTGTAGTGAATTTTCCGTTTAAAAAAAAAAAAAAAAAAAAAAAAAAAACCTTTAAATTAAGCGTACAAAAAAAAAGCCAAAAAAAAAAAAGTTTTCATTTTTATCATTTGAAATAAATCCGGCCCCCCACGCCCCACCCCCAACCACACCCCCTGGATTATATTATTTATTTTGAGGACAAGTAAAAAAACCACCCCCTCCCTCCCTCCCTCCCTCGATAAAGAAAAAAAGAAAATTTATTAAATAAATTTATTAAAAAAAGAATGTTAAACTTGCCTTAATTATTGTAATAATAATAATAATAATAATAATAATAATAATAATAATAATAATAATAATGTTTATATTTATATTTACTATTATTATTATTATGATGTAATAAAATAAAATTTGTTAAAGAAATTAAAATTAAAAATAATAATAATAATTGAAAAGGCTGGTTGTGTTTTAAGCACAGGAAATGGTTGATTTTATCATTATTATTATCATTATTATTATTATTATTATTATTGTATTTTGATTGTATTGAATTATTATTATTATTATTTTATTAAATCTAAACACCAATAAAAAAAATTTGACCGCCCATTACGCAACTATTTCCTGTTGCAATCGTTGATGATAATGATGATTTGTGTATTGTTAAAAATAATAATAATAATAATAATAATAATAATAATAATAATAAGGAAAAAAAAGAATTTTTTTTTTATCGATAAGTTTTAATGATGATGTGCTCGCGTGCGTGTGTGCGTGTGCGCGTGCGTGTACGTGTGCGTAATATATAATTAAGATAATTGAGATTTAGCCGTCAAAATGGCCGAGTCTTCCTTATTAATTAATAAAATAAAATAAAATAAATAATTTTATAAAAATGTCAATAATAAACAAATGAAATATAAAATTTAATATTAATAAGTAAATTTTAATGTAATAATAAAAAAAAAATGGTTAAAATAATTAATTATAATCATCAAAGTTTTTTTTTTTTTTTTTTTTTGGTTGTTTGGTTAATTTCTATATTTTTATTATTATTATTATTATTTTTTGTTGGAAATTTTTATGTACTATGAGTTTTTATAAATGAAATGTTTAATATTGAAAATATTTTATTATTATTATTATTATTATTAATATTTTGAAAAAAGCGTCTTTATTGTTAACCTTAAGGAAACAGAAAAAAATTTCATTTCCGGTTAATCAATGTTTATCATCAATCATGTTAACTGGCCAGACACCACCGCCTTGTATGAATTTCATATTAGTTTAAAATTTTTAACATAGATGTCGGGTTGTACGCTTGTGTTCCATTTTCTTTTTGAAAAAAGTTGGTTTTAACGTTTTTAAGTGTTTAAAATTAAAAAAAAAGTGAAGAAAATGATGGAAAACCTGAACGAAAAAAGCTCATGTTTATCGTAAGTCTGTTTTTTAATAAATATATAATAATTTTTAATTATTTTTGTCGTTGTAATTCTAAATATGATCGAGTCGAATGATAATATAAACTGGCCAAAATGATGTAATAACCGTTTTTTTTTTCTTTTTTTCGTTTAAATTTTAAAACGAACGTTAAAATTAATTAATAATTAATTATTAATTAATATAAATTATTGATTTGAGTGATGATGACGCTTCTTTTTTTTCGTTAATTATTATAATTTTATAAATGATTGATTGATGTAATGGCTTGTTCAATTTCCATTTTGATTATCAATTGGTTTCTTGTACTTAATTTTATATAAAAAGAAGAAAAAGATTTAATAATAATTGATGTATCAGTTTGTAAAAGTTGAAGAAAGAGAGAATCTTTTGAATTATTTTTTTTCAATTATTATTATTATTATTATTAATTTTCATTATTATTATTAACATATTTAAATTTATAATTAATCTTTTGAAAAAATCAATCTATCTATCTATCTATCTATCTATCTATCTATCTTATAAAGAGAGAGAGGGGAGGGGTACACTTTTATGTTTTCTTCAGTAAAA